>NW_022681457.1:54053267-54271006 GCF_009764315.1 Trachypithecus francoisi
TTTTTTAATACATATAGATATAAGTGTCTAAATAAACATATACATGGAAAATGGGTAACATAGGTATGTCAACATAGTTTCCATTATTGCATATGTCCTGTAGAGAAGCCTCAGAATAAATAGGTCAGAGGTCGTTTTCCTTCCCTGGGCTTCTGCAGCCCAGATGAGTTTAATGATCAGCTTAGATGGATATAAGTCAATTAGCTAAATTGGGAAAGTGAAGGCATCCAGGCAGGACCCAAATGGCAAATGTGAATCACATAGGCAAACGGCGAGAAAGGAAGCAGGGCCCTGAAACGCTAAGCTGAAACTAGAGTCTTACATGGCTTTACCAAAAACTTACTTCCCAGGCCATGCACCTAAACATGAAGCTTTGTTGATGTTTGAACATAACATTGTATGGCTGTGTTCCATTCTGAGATGGTATGGATCCATACAGGTGAGAATAACTTATATCTGCATCCTCAGTGCAGGCTGGGAAATTTAAAATGTTTGTTGATGAATATCTTTTGTATATATAAATAGCTACATAGGCAAACTCATATAATTCTTTATGTATGTGTTTTTATTATTTTATTTTACTTTGAGACGGAGTCTTGCTCTGTCACCCAGGCTGGAGTGCAGTGGCGCTATCTCGGCTCACTACAAGCTCCGCCTCCCGGGTTCATGCCGTTCTCCTGCCTCAGCCTCCCGAGTAGCTGGGACTACAGGCTCCCACCACAACGCTCAGCTAATTTTTTAGTATTTTTAGTAGAGACGGGGTTTCACTGTGTTAGCCAGGATGGTCTCTATCTCCTGACCTCGTGATCCACCTGCCTCGGCCTCCCAAAGTGCTGAGATTACAGGTGTGAACCACTGTGCCCGGTCAGTGTGTGTGTTTGTCTATCTACCCCATTTATATCTACATACAGATCAAGCTATCATTTTTTTTCCAAATGCATACAGAATAAAGATATAGGACTTCAAAGGATAATATGTATTTTTGTACTAATAGAAATGTAAAGAAAAACTTCAATAAATGCAAAATCTTATTTGTCCTTTAAATTTTATCCATAAGAGTATACAAATGAATGGAGGTATCCTCTGACCTGCATCTTGCTGCATTTAATATTTTCTTATTTTTTTCTTTTTTTTTTTTTTTGAGATGGAGTCTTGCTCTGTCACCCAGGCTGGAGTGCTGTGGCCGGATCTCAGCTCACTGCAAGCTCCACCTCCCGGGTTCACGCTATTCTCCTGCCTCAGCCTCCGGAGTAGCTGGGACTACAGGCGCCCGCCACCTCGCCCGGGTAGTTTTGTTTTTTTTTTTTTTTTTGTATTTTTAGTAGAGACGGGGTTTCACCGTGTTAGCCAGGATGGTCTCGATCTCCTGAGCTCGTGATCCGCCCGTCTCGGCCTCCCAAAGTACTGGGATTACAGGCTTGAGCCACCGCGCCCGGCCTGCATTTAATATTTTCAAAGAAAGAATTGGTTTTTGTTGCTCACATCTGTTAGCAAAAATGCACTAAGGCCATGAGAGTCATTTATCGCCAAGTCAAAAATGGCCTTTCTTATTCTGGTGAATGTGAAAACATAGATAAACTAGCTTCAACTTGAAGGCCTTAACACAAATTTGCAAATGAGAAATAATTCTTTTTAAAGCTCTTGATTTTAGAGCTCTTGATTTCAAACACATGACACAGAATTTTTTTCTTTCTTTCTTTTTTTTTTTTTTTTGAGGCAGAGTTTCACTCTTGTTGCCCTGGCTGGAGTGCAACAGCGTTATCTTGGCTCACTGCAAACTCTGCCTCCTGGGTTCAAGTGATTCTCCTGCCTCAGCCTTCTGAGTAGCTGGGATTACAAGCACATGCCACCACACCCAGCTTATTTTGCTGTTTTAGTAGAGACAGTGTTTCTCCATGTTGGTCAGGCTGGTCTGGGATTCCAGACCTCAGGTGATTCGCCCACCTTGGCCTCCAAAAGCGCTAGGATTACAGGCATGAGCCACCGCACCTGGCAGAAATAGAATCTTAATGTTTTGTTTGTTCAAGTAGTGACATTTTGGGTAAGAAAATTAAACACCAGGTATCTGACTTGAAGATAAACTGCTATACTGAAAGCAAATTTCAAGGTGTTTTCAGATGCTTTTTTCTCTAGATTTAGATAAAGATATAAGATATGTAGATAAACATATACAGACAGGTACGGTGGCTCATGCCTGTAATTCCAGCACTTTGGGAGGCTGAGGCAGTTCGATCACTTGAAGCCAGGAGTTCAAGACCAGCCACACTAACATGACAAAACCCTGTCTCTACTAAAAATACAAACATTAGCTGAGTATGGTGGTGTATATCTGCAATCCCTGCTACTAGGAAGGCTGAAGCATGTGAATTGCTTGAACCTAAGAGGTGGAGGTTGCAGTGAACCATGATCACACTGCTGCACTCTGGCCTGGGTGACAGAGTGAGACTGTCTCAAAAAAAAAAAAAAAACTATACAGAGACACAAGAGCGAGACAGTCTCACTCTGTTGTCTAAGCTGGAGTGCAATGGTAAGATCTCAGCTCACTGCAACCTCCACGTCCTGGGTTCAAGCAGTTCTCATGCCTCAGCCTATCCAGTAGCTGGGATTACAGGCACCCGCCATCATGCCCAGCTAATTTTTGTATTTTTGTAGAGATGGAGTTTCACCATGTTGGCCAAGCTGGTCTTGAACTCCTGACCTCAGGCGATCTGCCCACCTCGGCCTCCCAAAGTGCTAGGATTACAGGCATGAGCCACCACACCCAGGCTAAAGTAGACTCTTTATGGTAATGGGAAGAAAGTCTAGGTCTCTCTTTAGAAGATAGACTGTGATACTGAAAGCAAATATAATGGTACATGGTGTCTGGCCACATTTCTTTTTTCTTTTTTTGAAATGCAGTCTGTCTTCAGGCTGGTGTGCAGTTGTGCAATATTGGCTCACTGCAACCTCTACCTGCCAGGTTCAAGCAATTCTCTGCCTCAGCCTCCTGAGTAGCTGGGAATACAGGTGCCTGCCACCACGCCTGGCTAATTTTTGTATTTTTAGTAGAGATGGGGTTTCACTGTCTTGGAGAGGCTGGTCTTGAATGCCTGACCTTGTGATCTACCTGCCTCGGCCTCCCAAACTGCTGGGATTATAGGCATGTAGCCAAACTGGCCATTTAATCCTAACTAGAATGTGATTAGCTGAGATCCACTGAGCTAAGAATTGTCTCTTAAATTTGATGTGCAGAGAACTAATTTGGTATTTCAAGCCCCAGTCTAATTTGATTCTACAGGTTTTTTCTTTGTTTGTTTTTGTTTTTGTTTTTTTTGAGACGAAGTCTTACTCTGTCACCCTGGAGTGCAGTGGCTCAATCTCACTCCAACTTCTGCCTCCCAGTTTCAAGTGATTCTCCTGCCTCAGCATCCCGAGTAGCTGGGATTACAGGTATCTGCCTCCACACCCGGGTGGCTAATTTTTGTATTTTTAGTAGAGATGGGGTTTCACAATATTGGCCAGGCTGGTCTTGAACTCCTGACCTCAGGTAATTTGTCCACCTCGGCTTCCCAAAGTGCTGGGATCACAGGCATGAGCCACCATGCCTGGCCGATTCTGCAGGTTTGAAAGGGGTCCATGGATTGGCTTCATTCACAACTAATGCTGACCCTACTTGCCCTAGATCGCTTACAACAGCACTCAACTGGACAAAGCGCCACAGCACACAGTTTCTAAAACCCATACTCTTCTCACAACACAAATGCTTTCGGTCCAAAATAAAAACCACCAATCACTATCCTAAAACATGACATTCTCTGCTGGTTCTTTAAACTTTACAGAGGCTGGAGAAGGCAGGTCATGTCTCAGTAAGTCTGCATTTGGAAAATAACATGCGCACACGCATGAATGCGATGTTTATGGAGCATGCGCTGTGTGCTCAGAAGCACACTACAGAGCACTGTGCTGGAAATATGACATAATGTGAATTTATCCTCATAACACCCTGGCAGGTGGTTACGAACTGTCCCGTAATTCCCTGGATTTATATGAAATGCCTAGCACAACGGTGGCTCATGCCTGTAATTCCAGCACTTTGGGAGGCCAAGGCAGGTGGATCACCTGGGGTCAGGACAGAGGGCAAATCGGGGGACCTGTGAAAGGCAACTGAGCAGGAATCCATGGGAAAGACCCTCCGAGGCACAAGATTCTCCCATTACCTTTCAGTTTTGCTGATGCTTCTCCTGGGAAACATCTGCAGTAGGTTCTTCCTCTGTAGTTCTTACCGTGCCTGCAAAACAAACTATCTTTAGCGTCTGCATGGGTTTCCACCTCCTGTCCCCACCTGAGGAATGGAAAGCAAGGGCACAGTCCTTGTTCATGTTTTGGAGTAAAAGGAGCATGAAGGTCATGTGAGCTTTGCCGAGGCTTCTCCTGGCCTCACGTCAGATCCAGCCCCTAACTCCAAGCAGCCCAACGTAGTTTCTTAATGTACAAATAAGATCTACTTTAATATAGTCTATTGCTATTAGACCTGCCATATGCAATTTCAAGATCTTCCCCTATACCTGCCCACAATGATCCTCCAGGAATAAAATGAGCTCCTGAATGAGAAACTCTGGTGTATCCTGAACTTTTTCTGTATTTTTGTTGAGTTTCTCTATCCATGCTTTGAGAGGGCTGTGGACATGGAATTCCAATGATTCCGAAGTTCAAGGGTGGTTTTTACCCTCCAGATGTCTCAACTTTGCCTTTGGTCTTCCTGTCAGTCCTGTTAAAGGGTTGTGAAGTCTGGAGTTGCTGGGGCTTCCTCAGTTCCAGATTCTACTATTCCTTCTTATGGGTTCCAAGGTCTGTGAATCAGGCCCCACTCCAGCATGTCACCATGTCTGGTTCTGACCATGTGTCCTAAGACTGGATAGTTCTTGTACATTCTCTGTGGGTTGAGGAGGAGGGAGGTGTGAGAGTCAGCATGAATCACAGGCAGTTTTCAAGGTTAATGTTGGAACATTTTTTTGGATTTGGGTATTAGTTTTTGTTTTTGTTTTGTTTTGCTTTGAGTCAGAGTTTCATTCTTGTTGCCCAGGCTGGAGTGCAATGGCGTGACCTCGCTTCACTGCAACCTCTGCCTCCTGGGTTCAAGCAATTCTCCTGCCTCAGCCTCCTGAGTAGCTGGGATTACAGGTGCCCACCACCATGACCAGTTAATTTTTTTGTATTTTTAATATAGACTGGGTTTCACCATATTGGCCAGTCTGGTCTTGAACTCCTGAACTCAGGTGGTCCGCCCACCTCGGCCTCCTAAAGTGCTGGAATTACAGGCGTGAGCCACACACCCAGCCTGGGTATTGGTTTTTTAGGACATGGCACAAACAAGTGGCCCATTAGGTGTCTGGCAGTCCACAGCAACAGTCATGTTCACAACCCATTTTCAACAGGGAGAAAAGACCAAAATGTGTAAAATGATAATAACCTAGTTAAACTTATCAGCTCAGATTTCAAATGCTGTGCAAATTCTATAGAATACAGTGAGGCTTTCAGTGACCAAGGGAAATGTGGGAAGGGTGAGGTCTCTCCAGTTGGACTTTTTGCTGCCTCAGAAATCATGAGTTGCTAAGGTGAGTATCAGCTCTAACCTAGTCAATCCAATGAAGGCACATTGAATCTAATCATTTCCTTCACTTTCAATGTAGGAAGGGATGTTTTATTTAGTGCTTACTTTTTCTGTCCACTTTTGTGCTTTCACATATGTGTGTATCTAACATAATCAAGTATAATTGTCAGTTGAGATCTAATGACAAAAGAAAGACTGAAAGTGGCAAAATGGAAGTAGAAATTTCATGTAAATATTAACAAAATGAGAGCAGAAGAGGTTAAAATAATATTACACAAGCTACATCTTAAGTAAAAAACTGTCATATTTTATAAAATGTACTTTAAATCAAAACTTCAGAAAGACAAAGATGGACATTAAACAACATATAGATTCATTCACTGGGAACCTATGACAAATTTGTTTATGCGCATGTATTTGTGTGTGTGGGAAGTATATAAAGAAATTACTAACAAAATTGAATCACACAGAGAGAGCAATATAATTACAGTAGAATATTTCAATACCCCACTTTCTGTAACAATAATAAAACAAGACAGAATATTGGTAAGGGAACAGAGGACTAGAAGGCAGTAAAAAACAATAATTTCTAATGAACGTATAGAGAACACTCCTTAACAACATCAGGACACACAGCCTTCTCAATGTCTCATACAACATTCCCCTTCATAGATCACCTGTTAGGTCAAAAACAAAGTCTTAACACATTTTTTAAAACTGAAATTTTATAGGTTACTTTCTATGACAAAAATCTAATTAGAGTATAAAGCAATAATATAAATGACTGATAAATTTACAAATATATAAAAATTATACAACACACTCTTGAGCATGTACTTGTTGACATAACTGGGCTAGGTGCAGTGGCTCATGCCAGTAATCCCAGCACTTTGGGAGGCCAAGGAAGGTCAATTTAACTCTGTCTCAAAAGAAAAAAAAAAATCAAAAATTAAATAATCAATATTATGAAGATATCTATACCGCTCAATGTAATCTACAGATTTAATGCACTGTTTTTGAAATGTATCATTGCATTTTTGAAGAAATAGAAACACCATATCCAAAAGTATATGGAATCTAAAGAGAAAATAAAGTACCCAACAATCTTCAAATATATATATGTATATGTATATATGTATATAAATACATATATGTATGTTTATTGTGTGTATATATGTATTTTTTGAGATGGAGTTTCACTCTGTCTCCGAGGCTGGAGTGCAGTGGCATGATCTAGGCTCACTGCAACCTCCACCTCCTGGGTTCAAGCAATTCCCCTGCCTCACCCTCCTGGGTAGCTGAGACTACTGAAACGTGCCACCATGTCCGGCTAATTTTTTGCATTTTAGTAGACATGGGGTTTCACCATGTTGGCCAGGATAGTCTCGATCTCCTGACCTCATGATCTGCCCACCTTGGCCTCCCAAAGTGTTTGGATTACAGGTGTGAGCCACCACACCTGGCATAGAAGTATTTTATTGTAAATTTTGTCATATGTTTTTGACACATAATACATGTAAAAATAAACAATAATATCTAAAGCAGATATAGAGTTATTACAGTTTTAAAATTATCTTCAAATCCAAAAGTGTTTTTCCTACACAAAAATAATATAGATTCACAAATAAATAGATGTTGAAATTAGGAGAATTTTTATGATGACTCACTTAGAATTATAAAACTGTTACAGCCCGGGTGCGCTGGCTCATGCCTGTAATCTGGGCACTTTGGGAGGTCAAGACCGGTGGATTTCCTGAGGTCAGGAGTTTGAGATCAGCCTGACTAACATAGTGAAACCCCATCTCTACTAAAATTGCAAAAATTAGCCTGGTGTTGTGGCGCACACCTGTAGTCCCAGCTACTTAGGAGGCTGAGGCAGGAGAATTGCTTGAACCCAGGAGGTGGAGGTTGCAATAAGCCAAAATCATGCCATTACACTCCAGCCTGGATGACAGAGCAAGATGCCATCTGAACAAAAAAAAAAAAAAAAAGGATGGGTGCAGTGGCTCAAGCCTGTAATTCCAGCATTTTGAGAGACCGAGGCAGATAGATCACCTGAGGTCAGGAGTTCGAGATAAGAATGGCCAACATGGTGAAACCCCATGTCTACTAAAACTACAAAACAAAATTAGCTGGGCCTGGTGGCCTGCACCTATAACCCCAACTACTCAGGAGAGAGGCTGAGGCAAGAGAATCGTTTGAACCTGGGAGGCAAAGGTTGCAGTGAGCCAAGATTGTGCCACTGCACTCCAGCCTGGGCTACAAGAGCAAGACTCTGTCTCAAAAAAAAAAAAAAAAAAAAAAGTAAAAAATAAATAAATAAAAATACTATACAAGGCTCAGGCACAGTGGCTCATACCTGTAATTATACATCTTTAGGAAGCCAAAAGCAGCCACATCACTTGAGAACAGTTAGAGATCAGCCTGAGCAACATAATGAGACTCTACGTATAAAAATACAGAAATGTTAAAATGTGTCCATTATGTTGAAGCATAAAATGATGCTGGACAGTGTCATAAAAACATATGTAAATATAAAGCTCTCCAATTAGAATTCTTTATATCAAAATGATAGCACAGGCTGGGTGTGGTGGCTCATGCCTGCAATCCCAGGACTTTGGGAAGCTAAGATGGACATATCACTTGAGGTCAAGAAGTTCCAGACCAGCCTGGCCAACATGGTGAAACCCCGTCTCTACTAAAAATTTTTTAAAAATTTAGCTGGGCATGTGGTGGGCACTTACGATCCCAGCTATTCAGGGGACTGAGGAAAATTGCTTGAACCCGGGATGCAGAGTTTGCAGTTACCTGAGATAAGGCCACTGCACTCCAGACTAGGCAATGGAGACTCCATCTCAAAATAATAATAAATAATAATTATTACTATAATTATTATTTTAATATCAACAAACTGGAAAATATAGAGGCATAGTTTTGTATTCATTTGAAGTTGTTGTGAGATTAAAATATATGTTTTAACTTTAAGATGTATGTAATCTCCAGTTTTCAAGATGATTACAAAGATGTACAGAAAGTATGCAAGGGAAAATAAAATATAATCAAAGCACGGCAGTACAAAATTAAACGAAAATTAAGAAAGTCAAACAGGAAATGAGAAAAATATAACTACTAGAAACACCCAAAACAATAACCATATAACTGGTAATAACAACTTCATTCCTTTAAGCAATTATTTTAAATATGAATTAATTAAACTACTTAATAAAATGAAATGTAATCTTAGGACTTTGCAAGGCCAAGGTAGGCTGATCACTTGATCCCAAGAGTTCAAGACTAGACTGGGCAACATGAAAAAACTCTGTCTCCAGAAAAAAATACAAAAAAGCTAGCTGGGTGTGATGGCACATACTTTTAACCCAGACACCTGAGAGACTGAAATGGGAGGATCATCTGAGTTTGGGAGGTTAAGGCAGCAGTGAGCCGTGCAAATCAGCCTGGTTGACAGAGTAAGACCCTATCTCAAAAACAAATGAGGCCAGGTGCGGTGGCTCACGCTTGTAATCCCAGCACTTTGGAAGGCTAGGCGGGCAGATCATGAGGTCAGGAGTTTGAGACCAGCTGGCCCAACATGCTGAAACCCTGTCTCTACTAAAAATGCAAAAAATTAGCTGTGCGTAGTGGCATGCACCTGTAGTCCCAGCTACTCAGGAGGTTGAGGCAGGAGAATCTCTTGAACCCAGGAGGCAGAGGTTACAATGAGCCAAGATTGCATCACTGCACTCCAGCCTGGGTGACAGCAAGACTCCATCTCAAAAATAAATAAATAAATAAACAAATAAATAAATAAATAAAATTTTAAAAAATAAAAAAAAAAATTGAAATAGAAAACAGAGAGTAAAGTCTGGGCGTGGTGGCTCATGCCTGTAATCCCAGCACTTTGGGAGGCTGAGGCGGGCAGATTACGAGGTCAGGAGATCAAGACCATCTTGTATTTTTTTACAATACAGTGTCAGGGGATTATTCTTTGCTTTCTTCTCATGGGAAATATTTACAAACAGAAAACGTATCTCTTCAATAGTGCAGTGCAATGCTTTAAAAAACGATTGAGGAACACGGGGTACACTTGAGGTCCTGCTGGGGACAAATGTGAAAAATGCCAGGGAAAATCAGTTCCTTGTGGGTTGTGAAAATAATTAAGCAGCAGGCAATTAGACTGAGAAGGCTCTAGTCTTCGGATTCCTACTTGTAAAAAAAATGTAAACTCAAGTGGATTTGTTAATAAATTACTACATTTGGGGAAACAAATTGCAGGCTTAAACAACCATAAACTGCCAATTAAGCTCTGATTGCATAACCGGGAAATTTCCACCTTAATTGTACAAATTAAGAAGCTGCTGGGCGTAGTGGCTCACGCCTGTAATCCCAGCACTTTGGGAGGTCGAGGCAGGCGGATCACGAGGTCAGGAGACCGAGACAATCCTAGCTAACACTTCGAAACCCCGTCTCTACTAAAAACACAAAAAAATTAGCCGGGCGTGGTGATGGGCGCCTGTAGTCCCAGCTACTCGGGAGGCTGAGGCAGGAGAATGGCGTGAACTCGGGAGGCTGAGGCAGGAGAATGGGGTGAACCCGGGAGGCGGAGGTTGTAGTAAGCCGAGATCGCACCACTGCACTCCAGCCTGGGTGACAGAGTGAGACTCCGTCTCAAAAAAGAAAAAAAGGAAGCTAGGTAAGTATGCCTAACCAATTGTTGAATTTGATTTTCTTCATCATTAATTTTACAAATGTCTTTCCTTCAAGCCCCTCCCATGGACCACAAACTACAAACGATAGCTGGGTGCTCCATGATTCTTCAATCATTCTTTGATTAAATTATTTGGTTTTTCTTTGCAGTGATTCCTATAATTTACTTTTTTCTAGACAGAGTCTTGCTCCCTCGCCCAGGCTGGAGTGAAGGGGCGCGATCTCAGCTCACTGCAACCTACGCCTTCCGGATTCAAGCGATTCTCTCACCTCTGCCTTCGGAATAGCTGTGGCTATGGACATTCACCATCACACCCAGCTAATTTATGAATTTTTAGTAGAGATGGGGTTTCCCCATTTTGGCCAGGCTTATCTTGAACTCCTGACCTCAAGTGATCAAGAGCACAGGACACAGGCTAGCGAAGACCAGTGACTCCACCCGTCTTGGCCTCCCAAAGTGCTGGGATTACAGGCTTGAGCCAACTCGCCCGGCCCCATAATTTTTTTTTTTTTTTTTTTTTTGAGACGGGGTCTCGCTCTGTTGCCAGGCTGGAGTGCAGTGGCACGATCTTGGCGCACTGCAACTTTCGCCTCCCGGGTTCAAGCGATTCTCCTGCCTCAGCCTCCTAAGTAGCTGGGACTAAAAGCGCCCGCCACTATGTCTGGCTAATTTTTGTGTTTTAGTAGAGACAGGGTTTCACCATGTTAGCCAGGATGGTCTCCACCTCCTGACCTCGTGATCTGCCCGCCTCGGCCTCCTTAGGATTACAGGCATGAGGCATCGCACCTGGCCACCCTTCTCCATACATTTTTTTTTCTTTTTCTTTTTTTGAGACGGAGTCTTGCTCTGTCGCCCAGGCTGGAGTGCAGTGGCCGGATCTCAGCTCACTGCAAGCTCCGCCTCCCGGTCTACGCCATTCTCCTGCCTCAGCCTCCCGAGTAGCTGGGACTACAGGCGCCCGCCACCTTGCCCGGCTAGTTTTTTTGTATTTTTTAGTAGAGACAGGGTTTCACCATATTAGCCAGGATGGTCTCGATCTCCTGACCTCGTGATCCGCCCGTCTTGGCCTCCCAAAGTGCCGGGATTACAGGCTTGAGCCACCGCGCTCGGCCTCCATACATTTTTAATAACAGAAAACAGAAACTGTGAACCCCACGGACCAAAGCTCTTCCCATTCATGAACCCACAACCTGAGTCAGGATTCTCCCCCGAAGACCCTCCTGTGCTCGCTCCCCGCACAATCTGGGAGACGCGGCGCTGTGGATGCAGAGCTGCCGTGAGAGGGTTTCCGCCAGGGCAGTCACTGCGCAGGGAAGAGACAGGACACCCGGGCCGGCTGTCAACGCAGCCTCCATCTTATGGCTGAAGGGGACTGAGGCCGAGCTGGGCAAGGAGAACTTGTGGCACAGATTGTGGAGCTGACTGAGGGGAGGCCTGAGTTCTGCCACAGCCACTTCTCACCGGTTCCCATCAGCCCCTCCCGCTCACTCGGGATATTGGACCAGCACTCTCACCATTTCTAGGCTTCCAGGGGTTCCCGGCGTCTTAGCTGTGGCTCTCCCAAGATCTGCAGGTCACAGGGCCACAGATGTTGGACCTCTAGGAGCACAGGACACAGGATAGCGAAGACCAGACCTACAGCTCAGGCTGCAGCGAGAGACAAAGGCCGCAGCCAAACAAGGAAGAAGTCCTGTTAGCTCCAGCTGCGTGCCTGATTGGACGGTTTTCAGCCTAGCGTTTCTGATTGGATAATGCTTAAGGTCCCCGCCCCCTCAGGCCCTGAGTGACAGAAAACGTGATCAGGGCTGAATGAAGAAAAAAAGTCACAGCCTTAGCTGCAGCCTTTTTCAGGCAGGGCTTCCTCTCTGAGCTGAGCCAGGCCCAACCCAGAGCATGGGAAAATTCCATCTTTTTTTTACTCTCTCTCTTTTTGAATGTATTCAAAAGGTGAACAGAAGTATTTTGCTGTCATATTAATAATACATAAAATTTTGATTCAAGAAAAAAATCAACTTTTACTTTGGTAATAGTGTATTATCAATACTAAAACTAATTTTAATAAATCTTATAAATAAATCAAATTTGTCGTTTTTGACTACTCCAGATTTCCATATATATTTGTAATCTCTTGTAATTTTTTAAAACTCTTTACATTTTATTTTATTTATTTATTTATTTATTTATTTATTTATTTTTTTGAGACGGAGTCTTGCTCTGTCACCCAGGCTGGAGTGCAGTGGCCAGATCTCAGCTCACTGCAAGCTCCGCCTCCCGGGTTCACACCATTCTCCTGCCTCAGCCTCCCGAGTAGCTGGGACTACAGGCGCCGCCACCTCGCCCGGCTAGTTTTTTTGTATTTTTAGTAGAGACGGGGTTTCACTGTGTTAGCCAGGATGGTCTCGATCTCCTGACGTTGTGATCCGCCCGTCTCGGCCTCCCAAAGTGCTGGGATTACAGGCTTGAGCCACCGCGCCCGGCTACATTTTATTTTTATCCAAATTCTTTTTATTTTTTCAATTTGAAACGACCTTTAAGTAATTTCAAACTATTATAGAAGATAGAAAGAAATCATTTAGGGCCAGGTTCGCTGGCAAGTGCCTGTAAACTCAACATTTTGGGAGGCCAAGGTGGGTGGATCACTTGAGGCCAGGTGTTCAAGACCGGCCTGGCCAATATGGTGAAAACCCATTTCTACTAAAAATACAAATAATTAGCTAGGTGTGGTGTTGCACACCTGTAGGCCCAGCTACTCCGGAGGCAGAATTGCTTAAACCCAGAAGGCGGAAGTTGTGTAACTGCCCAAGGGGTTCACCTTGCCCTATGCCTAGACAGAGCTGATTCATCAAGATGGGGTAATTTGTGGAGGAAAAGTTAAATATTAAATTTGAACTTAATTGAACGTGGACACATTCAATAGCCACCAAGTTCTCAAACAGGTTGTGTGAGCTTCTTGAAGCATTTGTTCAGCGCTGTTTCAGAGAAATCTCTATTTCAATTTGTTTCTATACATTAGTTGTTGAAAAACAATAGACAATCGCAATAACAAGTTGACAGTTTTGTGTTCCTTGACCCCAGTCACAAATGGTGCTCGTGACTGGGCCTTATGCCAAACAACTCATTACAAAACAGCTAGGGTACTAGACTGTGCGGAAGCTTCATGTGACCCTCCTCATCTGTGCAGGAAGGAGTGACTGACTCTGGAGCCCAAGCTGTTACTTCCTGGTCTGGTGGTGACTCCTCCATAGTCTGGTGAGTGAATCCTCCATAGTCTGGTGAGTGAATCCTCCATAGTCTGCTGAGAGAATTTTAAAATTCTCTGCCTCCAATACCCCCAGTACTGCTCTTTGGCGATTGAATGGTCCAGGTAAGTGGGTTCTGCTCCCTGTGCCACCCAATTGGATGAGACCCTTCAACAGGGGTCGTCAGACACCCTATACAGGAGCAATTCTACTGGCATCAGTTTGGTGCCTCTTGAGGTCAGAAATTCCATATACATATACACCAGTATATGTATCTCTTTTCCTTTCTCCTCTTCCCATTGCAATTTGCTTATTATATCAACATGCTTATTATATCAATCCAGTTATTACATTGATTTGCTTATTATATTATTTGCTAATTATATCTGCATTTCCATTTACGTGGCATAAAGCTTATTTACCCTTAAAGGTATTGTGTGTGTGTCTTTTCTTCTCCCCTTGAACGTTTCCCACACAGAATATTTTTGATGTCACAAACAGGATTCGAAAACCAAACTGTGCTGCTTTTTGGCAGCAAGGACAGGGCTGGAAACTCGAGGAATTCCCATACCCATGGGTGGGAACTCCCCAATGTTGCTGTCAGTTCCTACAGGATTGAATAAAGGGGGACAAACACAGAAATGAAGACAAAGACAAAATATTTGTTTTAAAAGAAGGGGTTAGGCGGGGCGCGGTGGCTCACGTCTGTAATCCCAGCACTTTGGGAGGCCAAGGCGGGCGGATCATGAGGTCAGGAGATCGAAACCATCCTGGCTAACATGGAGAAACCTCGTCTCTACTAAAAATACAAAAAAAAAAAAAAATTTAACCGGGATGGTGATGGACGCCTGTAGTTCCAGCTACTCAGGAGGCTGAGGCAGGAGAACGGCGTGAACGCGGGAGGCGGAGCTCGCAGTGAACCGAGATCACACCACTGCACTCCAGCCTGGGTGATAGAGTGAGATTCAGTCTCAGAAAAAAAAAAAAAAAAAAGAAGGGGCCGGGGGCTTCGCGCTTGTAGTGAGCAGAAGGCAGCCCTGAGTTTCCAGGCCTTAGTATTTATTAGGTAGAATCAATAGGGAGGGAGAGGTAATGGTTGGTCAGCTGCTTGATTTATCACAGGTACATATAATTGCTTTCTTCATGCAACAGGCTTCAGATGTTCCTATAGATAACCACAAGGAACACTGCGCCTGGGGCGTGACTGCCCTCAGCACCCCTTCTGGCAGCAGATGCAGTTTGTCAGTTTTCTTGACTGAGTTGGTCAGGATCCTCATTTTCTCTACCTCCAATACCCCCAGTTCTCCTCTTTGGCGATTGAATGGTCCAGGGAATCTGGCCTTTGTGAGAATTGAGAATCTAAATTAGTGCAATTCAAACCATTGACCGTGCGTGAAGTGCTGCAGAAGATTCCAGTAGACAAAGGAGATGCTGAAGGGATCTCCCGGAGTGAATGGTGTTTGCTTACTGCTTATGAGTTAATGTATCAAGATAGGGAATAGTTGCTATAAGAGACATGTGAGCTGGTAAAGGAAAATGCTAATCTGATTTTCAGACTGGCCCTGGCCCAATGCCAGGCCTATGTCTTGACTGATTAGGCTCAAAGCTACCAGCCTGTTGCTGAAGAAAGCAACTGTCCAAATTACAACGTGTCCGGATTACAACGTGTTCAAGCCTTGCAATGACAGGCATTATAATGTATGGTGGTATAATTAATAGTGATTAGTCGCCTAAATGCTCCATTTGAAAGATACAGAATGGTAAGAATAGATAAGAGTTTACCAACCAAATATCTGCTGTCTTTAAGAGACTCACCCAACACATAAAGACTCACATAAAATTAAGGTAAAGGGTTGGGAAAAAATAGTACATGCAAATGTACCCCAAAAGCAAGCAGTAGTAGCCATTGTTACATCAGACAAAATAGACATTAAAGCAAAAACAGTTAAAAAAAAAAAAAAAAGAGACAAAGAGGGACATTCTACAATGATAAAAGGACTAGCCCAACAGGAAAATATCACAATTCTAAATATATATGCACCTAACACTGGAACTCCCAATTTATTAAGCAATTACTACTAGACCTAAGAACTGAGATAAATGGCAACACAATGGGGAACTTCAATACTCTGCTGACAGCACTAGACAAATCATCAAGACAGAAAGTCAACAACAACAACAAAATGGACTTAAATTACACCCTAGAACAAATGGACTTGACAAATATTTACAGACCATTCTACCCAACAGTTGCAGAATATACATTTTATTCATCAGCACATGGAACATTCTCCAAGATAGACATATGATAGGCCATAAAACTAGTCTCAATAAATTTAAGACAATCAAATTCATATCAACTACTCTCTCAGTCTACAGTGGAATAAAAGTGAAAGTTAACTCCAAATGAACCATGAAAACCATGCAAATACATGGAAATTAAATAAATACATGGAAATTAAAAATAAAATTTAGGATCAACCTGTTTCTGAATGATTGTTGTAGGAAATCAAGATGGAAATTCAAAAATTCTTTGAGTTGAACGATAATAATGACACAATCTATCAAAATGTCTGGGTTACAGCAATAGTGGTGCTAAAAGGAAAGTTCACAGCATCAAGTGCCTACATCAAAAAGTTTGAAAGACCATAAGTAAACAACCTAAGATAACACCTCAAAGAACTAGAGAAACAAGAACAAGCCAAACCCAAACCCAGCAGAAGAAAAGAAATAACAAAGATCAGAGAAGAGCCCCATGGGGAGGGGTGGCTCTAGTCTCTGTGGACCAGCAGACTTAGCCTATCTTCCTGCTAGTTCTGAGGAAAAGGAGTAGCTCAGTTGAGTGGATTTCCCCCCAGCAAAACATCCCCCCTCCACCAAGTGCTTTAGTAAGTGGATTCTGCTCCCTGTGCCATCCAACTGGATGAGACTCCTCAACAGGGGTCATCAGACACCCTATACAGGAGCTATTCTACTGGCATCAGTTTGGTGCCTCTTGAGGTCAGAGATTCCGAGGAAGGAGCGAGCACTCCTCTTTGCTGTTCTCCAACCTCCTTGAGTGACAGCTCCAGGCACAGGAGTAAACCAGATGAATAGGGTCTGAAGTGAACCCCTAGCAAACTGCAGCAGCCCTACAGAAGAGGCACCTGACCATTGAAAGAAAAACAAACAGACAGCAATAACAGCATCAACAGGAAAAAAATGTACCCACAAAAGCCTCATCCAAGGCCACACATGGTGGCTCACACATGTAACTCAATACTTTGGGAGGCAGGGGGAGCAGAGCACTTGAGGTCAGGAGTTTGAGACTAGCCTGGCCAACATGGTGAAACCTCGTCTCTACTAAAAAATACAAAATTAGCCAGGTGTGGTGGTGCATGACTGTAGTTCCAGCTACTAGATAGTCTGAGACATGAGAATCATTTGAACCTGTGAGGCAGAATTTGCCGTGAGCCATGATCATGCCACTGTACTCCAGCCTGAGTGACAGACAGACTGTCAAAAAAAAAAAAAAAATCTAAGGGTCAAGCAACCTCAAAGATAGAAACTAGACAAATTCACGAAGATGAGAAAGAATCAACAAAAAACCGTTGAAAGGCCACAGTACCTCTTCTCTTCCAAATGATCAAAATGTCTCTTCAGTAAGGTGCAGAACTGGACAGAGGATGAGATGCATGAATTGACAGATGTAGGCTTCGGAAGATGGTTAATAACAAACTCTGCTGAGCTAAAGAAACATGTTCCAACCCAATTCGAAGAAGTTAAGAACCTTGATAAAAGGTTAGAGGAACTGCTAACTAGAATAACCAGTTTGGAGAGGAACATAAATGACCTGATGGAGCTGAAATGTTTGGCATGAGACCCAGTCACGAGGGCCCTTTGCCAATGGGCTCAAGGAATACACAAAGGTTAACTTGTTCTTCAATAACTAACATATAGAAATAGATTGAAACACAGATTTCTCTGAAACAATACTGGATGAATGCCTCCAGGGGGTCACACAACCCGTTCTGAGACTTGGTGACCATTCGTTGTTTGTGTCCATGTTCAATTGAGTTAAAATTAATATTTAACTTTTCCTCCCCAAATTCCCCCCCCTTTTTTTTTGAGATGGAGTCTCACTCTGTCGCCCAGGCTGGAGTGCCATGGCGGGATCTCAGCTCACTGCAAGCTCCGCCTCCCGGGTTCACGCCATTCTCCTGCCTCAGCCTGCTCCCTAGCTGGGACTACATGCCCCTGTCGCCTAGCCCGGCTAATTTTTTTTGGTTTCTTATTTTTGGAGAGACGGGGTTTCACGTGTTAGCCAGGATGGTCTCGATCTCCTGACCTCGTGATCCTCCCGCCTCGGCCTCCCAAAGTGCTGGGATTACAGGCGTGAGCCACTTCGCCTGGCCAAATTCCCACTGTCCTTTTTTTGTTTGTTTGTTTTTGTTTTTGTTTTTTTTTTTTTTTTTTTTTTTTTTTTTTTTGAGGCGGAGTCTCGCTCTGTTGCCCAGACTGGAGTGCAGTGGCGCAATCTCGGCTCACTGCAAGCTCCGCCTCCCGGGTTCACGCCATTCTCCTGCCTCAGCCTCCCGAGTAGCTGGGACTACAGGCGCCCGCCACCTCGCCCGGCTAGTTTTTTTTGTATTTTTTTTAGTAGAGACGGGGTTTCACCATGTTAGCCAGGATGGTCTCGATCTCCTGACCTCGTGATCCGCCCGTCTCGGCCTCCCAAAGTGCTGGGATTACAGGCTTGAGCCACCGCGCCCGGCCATTCCCACTGTCTTGATGAACGGGCTCTGTCTAGACAAAAGGCAAGGTAAATCCCTTAGGCTGTTACACAATCTCCACCTCCTGGGTTCAAGAGATTCTCGTGCCTCAGCCTCCGGAGTAGCTGGGACTACAGGTGTGCGCACCAGCACACCCAGCTAATTTTTTGTATTTTTAGTAGAAATGGGAGTTTCACCATGTTGGCCAGGCTGGTCTTGAACTCCTGACCTCAAGTTATCCACCCACCTTGGACTCCCAAGGTGCTGGAATTACAAGTGTGAGCCACCGCTCCTGATTCTAAATGATTTCTATTTCCTGTAACAATTTGAAATTACTTAAAGGTTGTTTCAAATTGAAAAAAATAAAAAGAATGTAGATAAAAATAAAACATAAAAAGTTACAAAATTACAAGAGATTATGAAGTATATGTGTAAATCTCGAGCTGTCAAAAGTGACAAATTTGATTTATGTATAAGGCTTTATTAAAATTAGCTTTAGTATTGGTAACACATTATTATCAAAGTAAAAGCTGATATTCCCTTGAACCAAAATTTTATGTATTATTAATATGACAGGAAAATACTTCTATTTTTTATTTTTTTTGAGACGGAGTCTTGCTCTGTCACCCAGGCTGGAGTGCAGTGGCCTTATCTCAGCTCACTGCAAGCTCCGCCTCCCGGGTTTAGGCCATTCTCCTGCTTCAGCCTCCCGAGTAGCTGGGACTACAGGTGCCCGCCATCTCGCCCGGCTAGTTTTTTGTATTTTTTTTAGTAGAGACGGGATTTCACCGTGTTAGCCAGGATGGTCTCGATCTCCTGACCTCGTGATCCGCCCGTCTCGGCCTCCTAAAGTGCTGGGATTACAGGCTTGACTCACCGCGCCCGGCGACAGCAAAATACTTCTGTTCACCTTTTGAACACATTGAAAAAGAGAGTAAAAAAGATATAGAATTTTCCCATACTCGGGCCGGGAGCGGTGGCTCACACCTGTAATTCCAGCACTTTGGGAGGCCGAGACAAGCGGATCACGAGGTCAGGAGATCCAGACCATCCTGGCTAACACGGTGAAACCCCGTCCCTACTAAAAACACAAAAAACTAGCCGGGGACGGTGGCGGGCGCCTGTAGTCCCAGCTACACAGGAGGCTGAGGCAGGACAATGGCGTGAACCCGGGAGGCGGAGCTTGCAGTGAGCCGAGATTCCGCCACTGCACTCCAGCCTGGGCGACAGAGGGAGACTCTGTCTCAAAAAAAAAATAAAAAAATAAAAAGAATTTTCCCATACTCTAGGGTGGGCCTGGCTCAGCTCAGGGAGGAAGCCCTGCCTGAAAAGGCTGCAGCTTTCATCGGTCAGCCCAGCATCGGATCACATCTTCTGTCACTCAGGAGCTGAGTGGGCGGGGCCTTAAGCATTATCCAATCAGGGACGCTGGGCTGGAAACCGTCCAATCAGGCAGGCAGCTGGAACAAAGAGGCCGGCTTCTGGGTTTGGCGCGGCCTTTGTCTCTGGCTGCATCTGGAGCTATGTGTTTCCTCTTCACTACTCTGTGCCCTCTGCTCCTAGAGGCGCAGCCTCTGTGGCCCTTTCTCCTGCAGGTATTGGGAAATCCACATCCAAGATGCCGGGACCCCCTGGAAGCCTAGGAATGGTGAGCGTGCCGGTTCGACATCCTGAGAGAGGGGAGGGACTGGTTGATGGGAAGTGGCTGTGGCGGCACTCAGGCCTCCCCGAAGTCAGCTCCACAGTCTGCGCCCCGAGTTCTCCTTGCCCAGGTCGGCCTCAGTCCCCTCCAGCCATAAGATGGCTACGGCGCTGTCAGCCAGTCCGGGGCTTCCTGTCTCTTCCCTGCGCAGTGACTGTGCCCTGGCCTGGCGCCCTCTTGGGTCGCAGCTCTGCACCCGCAGCTCCGGGTCTCTCCCAGATTGTCAGGAACCACGAGAAGGTCATGAGGGGAGATCTTGACTTGGGGTGCGCGTTCACGAATGGGAAGAGCTTTGGTCCTTGGGGTTCACGGTTTCTCTTTTCTCCTGTTAAAAATTTATGGGCCGGGTGCGGTGGCTCACGCCTGTAATCCAGCATTTTGGGAGGCGAAGGCGGACGGATCACTTGAGTTAAAGGGTTGTCAGGGAAACTAAGTTCCTTTTCAAAGACTCAACTTCCTGGTCAGAAGTTGTAAAAGTTGTAAATCAACCCTGCCACTTCTTCCCCCTTTTCCGTTTCTCGCAAATCGCGCGTTTATCCTATTTGGAAAAAGATTGGGTCTAAGCCAACCGGGATCAGCTTAGATTGTGCGGTCTGACCCCAGCCAATAGAGGAAGGACACAAAACGAAAAACTACGTTGGGGTTAAAAACCCCTTCCTGGTCGGGCGCGGTAGCTCAGACCTGTAATACCAGCACTTTGAGAGTCCTAGGCGGACGGATCACGTGGTCAGGAGTTCTAGACCATCCTGGTCAGCAAGGTGAAACGTCGTCTCTACTAAAAATACAAAAATTAGCCAGGTGTGGTGTCAGGCGCCTGTAATCTCAGTTACTTCGGAGACTGAGGCGTGAGAATTGGTTGAACCCAGGAGGAAGAGGTTGAAGTGAACTGAGATCGCGCCATCGCACTTCAGCATGCGGGACAGAGCAAGACTCCTTCTCAAAAAAAAAAAAAGTAAGAATCTTAAAATTTTCTTCCTTTATGTAAACACTGCGTTTAAGTAATTTCACTGGATTTTTCAAACAGTTTCAAGAACGAAGTGAATAACACTGACATGGAAATTAAAGCTTGAACCTGGTAATTCCAAGCTAAGGCTAATATGAAGCCTGCAAAAGGAGGGGTTTAAAAAAAATTTTTTTTTTATTTTGACACGGAGTTTAGCTCTTATTGCCCGGGCTGGAGTGCAATGGTGTGATCTCGGCTCACCGCAACATCTACCTCCCTGGTTCAAGGGATTCTCCTACCTCAGCCTCTGGAGTAACTGGGATTACAGGCATGCGTCTTCACGCCCGCCAAATTATGTGTGTTTACTAGAGATGGGGTTTCTCCATGTTGGTCAGGCTGGTCTCCAATTCCCAACCTCAGGTGATCCACCCGCATTGGCCTCCCAAAGTGCTGGGATTACAGGCTTTCGCCACCGCGCCTGGCCAACAGGAGGTTATTAAAGGCCCCAGTTAGTTTTTTCTGGGGAGCCTCCCCTGCAGTTGTCCCAGCCTGCTCACCCCAGCTATGGAAGGAGCCTTTATCTTGAGAGAAGCTACAAAGCCCTGGAAAGCTCGGACCCCACAGGTAGATGCAGTTAAGATTAAGGCGAAGGAAACTGGGAGGGTCTTACTGATAATAAAGCTATTGTTTTGAGGCACTTTTTAGACTTTTTAAGATAAAAAAGTTAGATTTATATTAAAAAATGAATTAGTATTGGAACAGGAGAAAGTACCAACTAATTATAAGTTCTCTGTGGCTTACAAAAATGTAGGCAGAAAAGGGCTTTCTTTCCTAGAGAGGAGCAAACAAGATTAGATAAAAGGTGGGAGGGGAATGGCAAATGGAGGGTGAAAAAGTCGTATTTTAGCTCAGAGAATATCTCACCCTGAAATCAGCATGTTTTTAGGAGGGATGTAAAATGGGGTTGTATGTTGACTTAGACTGACAGTAGCTCAAAGTTCAGGAGCCTGAGAGAGGGAGATAAACTTAAATAAAGTTTGATTAATAAATATTTTATTTTAGGCCAGGCACGGGGGCTCATGCTTGTAATCCCAGCACCTTGGGAGGCCTAGGCAGGCCGATCACCTGAGGTCAGGAGTTCGAGAACAGCCTGGGCAGCATGGTGAAACACGGTGTCTACTAAAAATACAAAAATTAGCCGAGCTTCGTGGTGGGCGCCTATAATGGCAGCTACTCGGGAGGCTGAGGCAGGAGTATTGCTTGAACCTGGGAGGTGAAGGTTGCAGTGAGTCGAGATGGCGCCACTGCACTCCAGCCTGGGCAGCAGAGTGAGACTTAATCACAAAAAGAAAAAAAAGAAAAGAAAAAAAAGAAATTTGACCACTGAAGACAAATTCAGCTGATTTTTCTAATAAGAAAAAGGAGAGGCCGGGCGCGGTGGCTCAAGCCTGTAATCCCAGCACTTTGGGAGGCCGAGACGGGCGGATCACGAGGTCAGGAGATCGAGACCATCCTGGCGAACATGGTGAAACCCCGTCTCTACTAAAAATACAAAAACTAGCCGGGCGAGGTGGCGGGTGCCTGTAGTCACAGCTACTCGGGAGGCTGAGGCAGGAGAATGGCCTAAACCCGGGAGGCGGAGCTTGCAGTGAGTTGAGATCCGGCCACTGCACTCCAGCCTGGGCGACAGAGCGAGACTCTGTCTCAAAAAAAAAAAAAAAAAAAAGAAAAGAAAAAGGAGAAAATGTGCAGAGTGTGTGTCTGTCTGTGTGATAGGTGAGAAAAGAGCACCATCTAAGTCATAATGGGAAGGGTGTTTCTTTCCATAACCTGTTTCTGGAGTACACAACAAATGGAGAATTTTATTAATCACAAATATTTTCCATAAATATCTATGTATTTCATCTTTCCCCATCTCTTTTCTTTGTTGTATGCATTTCTTCCATTTGGCTTTTCCTGGGCTGCATCTTATATATTAAACCGGTAAACGTAACTACAGTGTTTCATTGAGTTCTGTGAATAGCTCTACCGAATTATTGAACTTCAGGGACATTTCAGGAGTCCCTAGTTTTCAAACATTAATTCAAAAGAAGAGATGGGCCCATAGGGTTTGTGACCGGCATCTGCAGTGAGGACAATTTTGTGGGACCAAGGGTCTGTGATGACTCTGGGTGGTGTTAGAATTCAAATGTTAGACAATGAGTTGGTGTTGGAGAATTGTTTGATGTTCAGCAAACTCTACAGATATGGTGCCAGAAAAAAGTTATCATGGGGGCCCGGCCTGGGGCAAAGCTCTGAGTGTTTGGGATTGTGAATCTCTGCTCTCCTGTACACAGGCTGCCACACTGCCCATTGTTCTGTGATTCCTGGTCTTCTCCCAGGGTGACAGAGGACTGAAAACTTAGAGAAAAGGAGTTCCGATTAAAGACCCCCTTTTATTGCAGCTATCACCACAGTATTCTCACCCACTCACAACACACACACTAGACATTGATGTGTCCACGCTCCTCCCAGGACTAGGCATCACCCTCTCAGAAACTTCACCACAGCATTTTTGGTCCTAGCGTTTCTTGTGTTTCTTGTCAAGAATCCACAAGTCTCTGTAAGTTCTCCTGGTATATCTCCACCCACAGACACCAAATCTGCAGCAGCAACCTGTTTTCTCCACCAACTTAGGATCTGGGCTGCCTGTTTATAGTCTCATCTGCCTGCATGCACACAGAAATAAATCAGAGTAAAGTCCCAGGTGGGCCACTATGTGTAGTAAAAATCCTTCCTTTCACCTATTTTGCACTCTCTCCCACCCAGGAATTATTTTTTTCTTTTAGCTTTTATTTCTATTTTTGGTTTGGTGTACACATGTGGTTTTTTTTTTTTTTTTTTTAAACGGAGTCTTGCTCTGTCGCCCAGGCTGGAGTGCAATGGCGCAATCTGAGCTCACTGCAAGCTCCGCCTCCTGAGTTCACGCCATTCTCCTGCCTCAGCCTCCTGAGTAGCTGGGACTACAGGCGCCCGCCACCACCCCCGGCTAATTTTTTTGTATTTTTAGTAGAGACGGGGTTTCACGCGTTATCCAGAATGGTCTCGATCTCCTGACTTTGCGATCCGCCTGCCTCGGCCTCCCAAAGTGCTGAGATTACAGGAGTGAGCCACCGCGCCCGGCTTTTTTTTTTTTGAGAGGGATTCTGGCTCTGTCACCCAGGCTTGAGTGTAGTGGCATGATGTGGGCTCACTGCAAGCTACGCCTCCTGGGTTCACGCCATTCTCCTGCCTCAGCCTCCTTAGTAGCTGGGACTACAGGCGCCCAGCACCAGGCCAGGCTAATTTTTTTGTATTTTTAGTAGAGACGGGATTTCACTGTGTTAGCCAGGATTGTCTTGATCTCCTGATCTCGTGATCTGCCTTCCTCGGCCTCCCAAAGTGCTGGGATTACAGGCGTGAGCCACCGCGCCCAGCCTGAAGTCTACATCTTAAGGGATATTTGTGAACAGAATCATTGCTATTTTAATTTTTTTTTTTTTTTTTTTTTTTTAAGACAGAATCTTACTCTGTTACCCAGGCATGAGTGCAGTGACATGATCTCGTCTGACTGCAATTTCTGCCACTCAGGTTCAAGTGATTCTCCTGCCTCAGCCTCCCAAGTAGCTGGGATTACTGGCCCCGGCCACTGTGCCCAGCTAATTTTTGTATTTTTAGTAGAGGCGAAGTTTCACCATCTTGGTCAGGTGAAAGAGATAAACCATATATCTCTCAACTTCCTGAGCCCAGTACAAACACATCCCACCATATATCTGTCAACTTCCTGAGCCCAGTACAAACACATCCCACCATATATCTCTCAACTTCCTGAGCCCAGTACAAACACATTTTTCGACTCAGAGACAACCATATATCTCAACTTTAGAAAAACACCACCTGGAGAGCCCCCGATAAGGTCACAGCCGTGTGGTTTTACTAAAAGCGCAGGAACCAATAAAAAAAACTGCTAAATGTATAACTTAAAGTGTTAACCAATTGTAATGCTGTAACCAAAAGAGTTCCCTTGTTCCTCTGTAACTTTACAAATCTTATTTACATCGGGCTATAAAAAGCGAGCGCACGCATGGTTCGGGGCCCTCTTGTGAGCTGTTAAGCGGAGGGACCAAGTTCGAACTTGCAGTAAAGATCCTTGCCGCTTGGCTTTGACTCTGGACTCTGGTGGTCTTCTTTGGGGAATAAACAGTCTGGGCATAACACAGGCTGGTCTTAAACTCCTGACCTCGTGATTCACCCTCCTTGGCCTCACAAAGTGTTGGGATTACAGACGTAAGGCACTGCACCCAGCTGTATAATTTCGATTTTTTTAACCTTCTTTAGTGTACATATTGATTTTCTAATAAAACTACCCTAGAAAACCTTAAGGGATTTGTTTAAATTGTGGATTAGTATATAGTATAAAGGTGACAGGGTAGTGGCTAGAAAAGATTAAAAGTATAGGAACTCTGGGATTTAAGTTTCTTTTAGGTAAGCTTAGAAAACACAAAACTGGAAGTACCCCAGTTGCATAGAGAACAGAATTCTACATAAGGTCCTCACACTGCCTGAGACCTGATCAGATTCACACTTTTTGGAGGCTTTATTTAGGTCTGACCCTACCCTGGAGTCTTGCCTCACAGAACTGATTAGAAGAAATCAGAGTTTTGGCTGCTGAATCCTGCTGCCTTTCTAGAGCTGGTGCTCACAATTTCCTGACTTCCAAAAGCAGATGAATGGGAAAAATGAAGTACGTATTTTAGGGTCTTAGGTTTTTAAATTTTCTGTTAAAACCAGTGCTTGCAGAGACATCCTGTTAGGCAACTTTTTTTCTATTCCTGCAGATCCAGTAGTTGCTCCACAAGTCACAGAAAAGTAAATGTAAACAATAAAATTTTCTCTAAATTACCTTAAACTCTTCCTTTCTCTTTCATCTTTCTATATTTTGCTTTTATTCTTTACAGTGTTTAAAAAAAGTTGATGACAGAGAAACAGAAGAAGAAATAAAAATGCTGGGGCCTTTACCTAAATCCTAAAATGTATTAAACCCTTAGTACCAGCTTTCAGGGTGTTATGAAAATTAAATCACATAATGTGTTATGCCCAGCAAAGTGCTCTGTGTCATTCTCTTGAGCACAAAGTACCTGCTTAGTACATGTGTACATGTTTTTTAAATACAGACTTATTCTGACATTGCTGTCTTCAGTTCCTCTGTCAACTTTAAAGAGCCAGCAAAGAATATAAAACTTTAGGATGGAGATGGGTTGTCCCTATTTGTATCAGAAGTATTTGGTTGTGACAAGAGTGCTGAGTGTAAGGGACCCTGTGCTGTGCCTGCTTCACTAACTAGTGCTAATAATGAGCCAAGGGGGAGCAACATCAGCATTGACAGGAAACTTGTTTAAAACACCCATTCATGGACTCTTTTCAAAGCAGAATCACATTACATAAAGTGGAGCCAAAATAACCAAGTGATTTATAAGCTCGTTAGAGCTTGAGAGGCAGTGCTTATCTTGGTGGTGATCAGCCCAGGCTTCTCATTAGGATCACATGGCCAATTTGCAGAAATCTCTTGTGCCCTCCACACAGCTTCTGTTTATTCTGCGTGGAAGCATCCATGTTACTTTAGTGAAGGGCCTCATGTGACTCTTAAGGTGAGACCAGAATCAGGTATAAGGGCTTCAGAATACATTCATGAGAGTTAAGTTCTACCATTGCACTAAAGGGTGGTCACAGGGGCAGTTCTGTTTGGGTTTGGTACAGACAGGTCAGTGTGGCTTATAATTCCATTACTGGAAAATGCTGGTGTCTGTGGCAGGGAGAGCACCTGAGGACAGGAAAGGAGAAACTTATATTTCTGTCTTCGTGGAGCAGTTCGTTGTTCCCTGAATCTCTTCTGTTTCAAAGGATGGAAATAGGTGGACTTTTTCTGTCTTTTTCTGCCAGTTGATGTCATGCCAACAGGTAATCATGTGGTACTAACAACTTTTGCCGAGACCAGCTTGGTCGGGGAGACCCTAAGCCAGGGATGCTAGAGGAATTAAAGACATACACACGAAAATAGAAAGGTGTGAAGTGGGAAATCAGGGGTCTCACAGCCTTCAGAGCTGAGAACCCAAAACAGAGATTTACCCATGTATTTATTAACAGCAAACCAGTCATTAGCATTGTTTCTATAGATATTAAATTAACTAAAAGTATCCCTTAAGGGAAACAAAGGGATGGGCTGAATTAATTGCGGCAGGAACACGCCCTTAAGACACAGATGGCTCAGGCTTCTGTTTGTGGCTTAAGAATGCCTTTAAGCAGTTTTCCGCCCTGGGCAGGCCAGGTGTTCCTTGCCCTCATTCCTGTAAACCCACAACCTTCCAGCTTGGGCGTTATGGCCATTATGGACATGTTACAGTGCTGCAGAGATTTTGTTTATGGCCACATTTTGTTTATGACTTGCTCCCAACACCTTTAAAGGCATGTTCTCAAGATGCAGGTTAATTTTTCCAGAAAATCTCATCTGAAAAGGAATTCTATCTGATTTCAAGTTTTAAATTGATCTAGTATTCATTGCAGGGCTCCAATTGCATGTAAATAGATGTGAGAGTTGAAAGACCTATAAGGGGCTTCTCTCGCTTTACAATGTCTTATTATTTATTTATTTATTTACTTACTTATTTTTCCTCTGGTTGATGAAATGCCAGGGTGAAAGGGATAGCCAAATGGACTAAAGCACAAGTGTCACTCTAGTTATTCTGCAGAGTGCCCATTAAAGGTCCACCACAATACCACCACACATTGGCTCAGGGATGAACAAGGGCTGACTGATTGATAAGCTCTTGAAAATTCTTAAGCTCACTGCATCCCTTCAGGTCTCCAATGAATGCTAAGTTTCCTCCCTGCCGTGAGAGACAGGAAGTGAACTTAGTGTTAGGAGAGGGAAGCTGGATGGCCCTAGGGGGCTGACCACAGGAACTTCGAGATACAACAGAGAGAACTTGGCATGACTTACTACTCTAGGCTGTAGAGTCCTGGAAAAGAGCTACTATGTAGCCCATGCGTGGTCGACTGGAGGACCACCTTAGTGGAAGGGGGACAGTCAGGGCCTCTGGCCTGCCATGTGCACAAGCATAACAATTGCTTTTGTTTAATGTGCAGATGGAATATATGATCCACTTCAACCAGGTATTTGCATCTTGGTATGTTGTCTTGTCAAAGTTTGTTTTAAGTCTTTAACTTCCATGATCCTCTAGTAAAACGAATGTTTTATCACTTATTTTTATTAGTTTTTAGCCCAAAAAAGCTAAACACCATTACACCATTTTATATTTAATAATGCTTTTTGTATGATTTTTATACCAGATAAGCTAAATTTTACCTTTATATTAATGTGTTATTAATGTTAAATTTAATTTTAATAAAACCTTGTAGATATATTTATCCAATTTTTAATATTTGACCACAAGGTAAGATTTTATAGACTCTTTTTTTTTTTTTTTTTTTTTTTTTTGTTGAGACGGAGTCTCGCTCTGTCACCCAGACTGGAGTGCAGTGGCCAGATCTCAGCTCACTGCAAGCTCCGCCTCCCGGATTTACGCCATTCTCCTGCCTCAGCCTCCCGAGTAGCTGGGACTACAGGCGCCTGCCACCTCGTCACGCTAGTTTTTTTTTTTTTAGTAGAGACGGGGTTTCACCGTGTTAGCCAGGATGGTCTTGGTCTCCCGACCTCGTGATCCGCCTGTCTTGGCCTCCCAAAGTGCTGGGATTACAGGCTTGAGCCACCGCGCCCGGCCTATAGACTCTTTTTAACCTTTTATAATTTTTGTTAGAGCAGGTTGATGCTTTAAGAAAAACCTGCTGCGTTTTTACTTTACTGTCTAGTTCACAGAAAAATTGGATGATACCTTTATACTTTAGCTAATATGTTTATACACAGAATTTTCTTTACAATTAATGTTTTAAAACTTACTTAAACTTTTAAAACAATAATTTTTTAACCTTTTAATGTAGGTAAAAATCCACATTTTTATGCCTCCTTATAAACTTTTTATCACAGGTATATTTTACTTTTTTTATACACCTTGCACATAAACTGTTTCTTCAATAGTACTCACGAGGCTTTATTACTTTTAAATTATACAACTTTTTTGCATACTTTTTTTTATAACTTTTTTCTTTTACGACTTTGGCAGACAATTTTTTTTTTCTGTCGCCCAGGCTGGAGTGCGATGGCGAGATCTTCACTCACTGCAAGCTCCGCATCCCAGGTTCACACCATTCTCCTGCCTCAGCCTCCCGGGTAGCTGGGACTACAGGCGCCTGCCACCACGCCAGGCTAATTTTTTGTATTTTTAGTAGAGATGGGGTTTCACTGTGTTAGCCAGGATGGTCTCGATCTCCTGACCTCGTGATCTGCCCGCCTCGGCCTCCCAAAGTGTTGGGATTACAGGCGTGAGTCACTGCGCCCGGCCGTAGACAATTTTTTGACATGTCTCAACTTTCTGACTTATTACAAACATTTTTTTCTTTAAACAACCAGTTAATTTATTTCAGGACAAAAATTTACCATATAAAATTCTTTTATATAAACCCTGCCTCCCCCCTTTCTTCCCTTTCTTGGAATGTTTTTTAACATAGTTCCTAGTGGGGTGGGCTTATTTGTGCCTGACCCATGCTTCTTTGAGACAATGCACCACGCTCACACCACACGCACACCAGAAAACAAAAAAACAGGTAAAAAGGGCACACACACATTTCTGCAGTTTACACCAAACCAAAATCAGAGTATCCAGAAACGCAAGCCAGGTCAAAACCAAAATGAAAGTATCAAGCAATCCAAGTCAAGTCAAAATCAAAAACCAAAGTGCCGGTACAGGCCCACCATGGATGATCAGGCCAAGCTTCTACTCAAATGGAGAAGGCACCAAAGTGCCAATAAAGGCACGCCATGGGTGATCAGGCCACGCTTCCACTCAAATGAAGTGGGCAAGTTCCAAAGACTAGTCTTACCAAGTTTAAGATGTCTGGACTTCAAGTGCCAGTTCCTTCCCGGTGTTCAGCCACTGTGTTAATCATCTGCTCTGACGAGGCATTCCACTGGGGCAATTGCCTACCTGGGAGCGCTGTTTGGATGGCGTCACTCAGTCTGGCCAGAGTCCCCCACAGGGATGCTCCAAGGGCAGGCCTAAGCCTCCTAAGGGGCTGCCTCGGCCATCCATCAGTCACCTGGCTTCCAGGTCAGGGAACCAAGAAATGTAGCAGGAAGAGCCACAGGCAAAACCTCTCAGACACCGAGTTGTAGAAGGAAAGGCTCTATTCAGCTGGGAGCATCGGCAAGCTACTGCCTTAAAATCGGAATTCCCTGAGTGTACAATTTCTGTCCCTTTTAAGGGCTCACAACACTAAAGATTTCACATGAAAGGGTCGTGATTGATTTGAGCAACCAAGGGGTATGTAACGGGCTGCATGCACCGGTGGTCAGAGTGAAGCAGAACAGGGCAGGAAGTTTCACAATGTCCTTCTATACAATATCTGGAATCTGAATAACATCAGTTTCTAAGTTATGAGTTGATTTTTAACTATTGGGTTTAGGCCAGGCAGGCCCAGGCCTGGTTTCAGGCCTGGTGCTGGGCAGCCTAACTTTGGTTTTACTTCTTTGTTTTTTCTTAAAACAGGTACTGAGTATAAAACAATATAAAACAATATGAGAGGGTCTCTGTCATTGCTCAATGGTACATGTTAAAGTTTGATAGGTGCCTTCTAATTCAACATGCCTTTTCCATCTGAAAAATATTCATAGCTGATTCTGTATGATGTAAATATAGCACTCAAAAATGTACATGTTCATGTTCATGCCCTTAATTTTATACTTTATTATCTAGAAAAATATCACATATGAACTAATGTTGTGGATCTTAGGCTGCCCTTTTTTCTCAGAGTTGGAGAATATAATAGAGAATATTTTTGTGTTGAAAATTATTTTATTGGAGAATTTTAGTCAGTCCTGTAAGTAAGAACCAGTTCTTTTTACTCTCCCATTTCACCTTAAATCAAATTAAAAATTCCACCAATGGCGACTTGGTAAAAACGTGTGTGTTTGTGTGTTTTTCAGGAACCATTGCAATTCAGAGATGTGGCCATAGAATTCTCTCTGGAGGAGTGACATTGCCTGAACACTGCACAGCAAAATTTATATAGGGATGTGATGTTAGAGAACTACAGAAACCTGGTCTTCCTTGGTGAGGATAACTTAAATACATAATTCATTAAAAAAAACCCTAAAAGTTTTATTTCTCTCTTTTGTGGAATGAATTTAGTACTTTATTCCTTGCATAAAACAGTTTCAGATGCACTTTTTCCAGAAAATCTTCCGAATTTATTTATTTATTTATTTTTTATTTTATTATATTTTTTTTGAGACAGAGTCTTGCTCTGCCGCCCAGGCTGGAGTGCAGTGGCCGGATCTCAGCTCACTGCAAGCTCCGCCTCCTGGGTTTACGCCATTCTCCTGCCTCAGCCTCCCGAGTAGCTGGGACTACAGGCGCCCGCCACGTCGCCCGGCTAGTTTTTTGTATTTTTTAGTAGAGACGGGGTTTCACTGTGTTAGCCAGGATGGTCTCGATCTCCTGACCTCGTGATCTGCCCGTCTCGGCCTCCCAAAGTGCTGGGATTACAGGCTTGAGCCACCGCGCCCGGCCCCGAATTTTTTTATTTAGAAAAGAATTTCTTCAAGATGTTTCATCTTAATCCAAACTTTCCACATTGCTGAGTTGAGCTTTATTCTTCACTCTAAATTAGTGGTAATTTCAGAATTTTAGTGGCTTAAAACATTGTTGCCCCCACCTGAAAATCTCATTGCCACCACCAATTTTTGATTCAGTAGTACCAGCTAGTAAATTTTAAAAGCCTACACGCAGGGCCGGGCGCAGTGGCTCATGCCTGTAATTCTAGCACTTTGGGAGACTGAGGCGGGCAGATCACCTGAGGTCGGGAGTTTGAGACCAGCCTGACCAACATGTAGAAACTCCATCTCTACTAAAAATACAAAATTAGTCGGTCATGGTGGCATAGTCCTGTAATCCCAGCTACTCTGGAGGCTGAGGCAGGAGATTCCCATGAACGCAGGAGGCAGAGATTTTGGTCAGTCGAGGTTGAGACACTGCACTCTAGCCTGGACAACAAGGGCAAATACCACTGTAATTTTGATAGGTAGTTTATTGAATCTATAGATCACTTTGGATAATATGGCAATTTAAAAATCTATTTGGATCTTCTCTAATTTTCTCAGTTTTTTTTTTTAAAGGTTTTTTAACTTAGTGATTTTTTTCTAAGAAATTTATTTAATGCTATAGTAAATGAGACTTTTTCCTTTCTCTGTTTTATCAGATAGTTTAAGTGTTTGAGACCATATACTTGTATGTTAATTTTTTTTTTTTTTTTTTTTTTTGAGACGGAGTCTCGCTCTGTCGCCCAGGCTGGAGTGCAGTGGCCGGATCTCAGCTCACTGCAAGCTCCACCTCCCGGGTTCACGCCATTCTCCTGCCTCAGCCTCCCGAGTAGCTGGGACTACAGGCACCGCCATCTCGCCCGGCTAGATTTTGTATTTTTTAGTAGAGACGGGGTTTCACCGTGTTAGCCAGGATGGTATCGATCTCCTGACCTCGTGATCCGCCCGTCTCGGCCTCCCAAAGTGCTGGGATTACAGGCTTGAGCCACCGCGCCCGGCCTTGTATGTTAATTTTATGTTGTGCTAATTTACTGAGTAGTGTATTTGTCAGTTTAGAAAGGTGTTTTTTTTTTTTTTTTTTGAGACGGAGTCTCGCTCTGTCGTGGGCTGGAGTGCAGTGGCCGGATCTCAGCTCACTGCAAGCTCCGCCTCCTGGGTTTACGCCATTCTCCTGCCTCAGCCTCCCGAGTAGCTGGGACTACAGGCGCTCACCACCTCGCCCTGCTAGTTTTTTGTATTTTTTAGTAGAGATGGGGTTTCACCGTGTTAGCCAGGATGGTCTCATCTCCTGACCTTGTGATCCGCCTGTCTCGGCCTTCCGAAGTGCTGGGATTACAGGCTTGAGCCACTGCGCCCGGCCAGAAAGGTTTTAAAGTACTGTTTATGGTTTTTTAAGTACTGCATATGGTTTTTTAAATATAAGACTTTATGATCTACAAACAGAAACTTTTTACTTATTTTACTCCATCTCCAAAAGAAAAAGAAACCTACAAGTTGAAAGTATTTTCTAAATATTTAGAAATTTGTTATAAATTAGTATTTTGGTATGAATTTACTAGAATATTTTATTACATGCTTTTTGCTGAACACTTTTTTTTTTTTTTTGAGACGGAGTCTCGCTCTGTCCCCCAGGCTGGAGTGCAGTGGCCGGATCTCAGCTCACTGCAAGCTCTGCCTCCCGGGTTCACGCCATTCTCCTGCCTCAGCCTCCCGAGCAGCTGGGACTACAGGCGCCCGCCACCTCGCCCAGCTAGTTTTTTGTATTTTTTAGTAGAGACGAGGTTTCACCGTATTAGCCAGGATGGTCTCGATCTCCTGACCTCGTGATCCGCCCATCTCGGCCTCCCAAAGTGCTGGGATTACAGGCTTGAGCCACCGTGCCCGGCCTTCTGAACACTTTACTAGGTTGTAATTGGAGAATATAAGCAAGATTCATGCTATTTATTTTTAATGAAACAGGTATTGTTGTGTCCAAGCCAGACCTGATCACCCGTCTGGAGCAAGGAGAAAAACCTTTGACTGTGAAGAGACATAAGATGACTGCCAACCCCTCAGGTAGGTGCGAGTGAAAATGAATGCAACAGACGACACAGATAAGAGGTCCCAAGGTCAAAGGGAAAGCCAGCCCTTAAAATGTGATTCGGGAAGCTGTGTTCCAAAGGAAATAGTTCCTGGGCAGCTGTATTTATTTATTTATTTATTTATTTAATTTATTTAATTTTTCGCTCACAAAGGGACATCTTCTGTCTCATGCTTTTAAATTCTCTAAGAATTCTACTATTCTTTCCGTGAGCTTCCTTCAAGTTCACAGTGAGAGCCAAATTCTTCTTTATGGTACCTAAGAGACTGCAGCTGCTTTTCCATTGTTTTGGGGACACACAAATATCTGCGTGATTTCAAGAAACTAAAACTGTTTTTTAAGTTGTCTTTTTGCATCAGATCTGAAATGTGTGAGAGTATTAGTTTTTGTTGCCTTTTTGCTCATTTTTTCTGCACAGTCCATTCTGTTTTTATTACCAGATAGTCTTGAAATATAGTTTGAAATTGTAAGTATGATATCCTTCTGCTTTGATCTTTTTCCTCAAGATTGCTTTAGCTATCAAAGTTATTTTAGTTTCATTTAACTTTTAGAAATGTATTAGAACTATTAGTATGAAAAAAAAACCACTGCAATTTTGATAAGAAGTTTATTGAATCTATAGATCACTCAGGATAATATGGCAAATTTAAAATTTATTTGAATCTTCTCTAGTTTTTCATAGTTCTTTTTTTTTTTTTGAGACAGAGTCTTGCTCAGTTGCCAGGCTGGAGTGCAGTGGTGCAATCTCTGCTCACTGCAACCTCTGCCTCCTGGGTTCAAGCTATTCTCTGCCTCAGCCTCCCAAATAGCTGAGATTACAGGTGCCCACCACCATGCTCAGCTAATTTTTTTTTTGTACTTTTTGTAGAGTTGGGGTTTCACCATGTTGGCCAGGCTGGTCTTGAACTCCTGACCTCGTGATCCACCCACCGCGACCTCCCAAAGTGGTGGGATTACAAGCGTGAGCCACCATGCCTGGCCCATAGTTTTTTTATTGTAAAGATTTTTTACCTCCTTTGTTAATCTTATTCTAAGAAAGTTACGACTTAATGCTATAGTAAGTAAGACTTTTTTCTTCCTGTATTTTATCAGAGAGCTTGTCTTAAGTGTATGGAACCCTAACTTGTATGTAAATTTTATATTTTCCTAATTTGCTGATTGTATTTAGTATTTTAGACAGGGTTTAATGTACTGTTTATGGTTTTATATATATAAGATCATATGATCTACAACCAGCAACTTTTTACTTATTTTTCTTTAATTTCAATGGATTTTTTTCTTTGATTAATTCTTCTTTCACATGCTTCCAGTGCTACATTAAAATAGAAGCATTGACAATGGACGCAATATAGTTTTGTATTGGTTCCTAAATTTGATGGCGCAAACACCTCTTCAAGTTTTTTTTTTGTTTTTTTTTTTGTTTTTTTTTTTGTTTTTGAGACGGAGTCTCGCTCTGTCGCCCAGGCTGGAGTGCAGTGGCCGGATCTCAGCTCACTGCAAGCTCCGCCTCCCAGATTCACGCCATTCTCCTGCCTCAGCCTCCCGAGTAGCCGGGACTACAGGCGCCCGCCACCTCGCCCGGCTAGTTTTTTGTATGTTTTAGTAGAGATGGGGTTTCACCGTGTTAGCCAGGATGGTCTCGATCTCCTGACCTTGTGATCCACCCATCTCGGCCTCCCAAAGTGCTGGGATTACAGGCTTGAGCCACTGCACCCGGCACACCTCTTCAAGTTTTTATAAACTGATTTTAGAAGGTAAAGATCTTTTGTTGGGCCCTTAGGGTGATGAGACGCCCTCTGAATTTGTAGTGAAGAGGGATTGTAGATTGGTCACAAGGCTGCTGGGTCTGCACTAGGGTCCACCTTTAGTTAGCTTGTTACAGGGTCTTGGGACCACCCAAGAAAACTACCCAATAAAATTCTCGTTTTATTTTTGTACAGACTGCATATCCTTCAGGGCTTTGCTCCATAGGGAAGACATTAGAGCATGTTTTTGTAGTCAGGTCTGCATATGGTGGGCCTTATGTCTGGATATTGATGAGTATGGTTTTTATTGAGTACCAGAGAGCATTCCCTCGGATAACTGGGTGGGTTTCTTTTTTTTTTTTTTTTTAGACGGAGTCTTGCACTGTTGCCCAGGCTGGAGTGCAGTGGCACAATCTCGGCTCACTGCAAGCTTCGCCTCTGGGTTCACGCCATTCTCCTGCCTCAGCCTCCCAAGTAGCTAGGACTACAGGCACCCGCCACCATGCCTGGCTAATTTTTTTTTGTACTTTTAGTGCAGACGGGGTTTCACCATGTTAGCCAGGATGGTCTTGATCTCCTGACTTCGTGATCTGACTGCCTTGGCCTCCCAAAGTGCTGGGATTACAGGCGTGAGCCCCCACGCCCGGCAACTGTTGGTTTCTATATAGGCAGAACTGACCATAAACTTTATCTTGTCTAAGTGAGTAGTCATGGAGATAGTCTTTTTTTCACCATGTGTTTAATGATGAACATATATTTCCTTTTGTGAGAGAAACGCTTCTTTTATTTGAAGGTCATTGTCAAAAAGATTTGTAATTTTGGTTTTTGTTTTTTTTTTCAGTTTTGTTGAAAAAAATTGTTTTAAAAACACATAACATAAAATTTACCGTCTTAATTCAATTGTACATTTTCAGGGCCAGGCATGGTTGTGGCTCCCATCTGTAATCCCAGGATTTTGGGAGGCCAACACAGGAGGATCTCTGAAGCCCAAAAGTTTGAGACCAGCCTGGGAAAGATATGGAGACCCCTCTCTATAAAAATAATTTAATAATTGCCAGGCATGGTGGTGTGCAGCTGTGGTACCTGCTACTTGGGAGATTGATGGGGAGTCAAAGTTGTGCCACTACATTTCAGTTTGAATGACAGAGTGAGACCCTGTCTTAAAAGAAAAAAAGAAAAAGCTGTTCATTTCAGACATGTTAAGTATATTCTCATTGTTATGTAAAAGACTTCTAGACACCACATCTTGTAAAACTAAAGCTCAATACCCATTAAGTAACAACTGCTCATTTTACCCTCTAGCCCTTGACAGACAAACCTTCCACTTCCTGTTTTTATGATTTGACTACTTAAGATAGCTCATATAGGCCGGGCGCGGTGGCTCAACCCTGTAATCCCAGCACTTTGGGAGGCCGAGACGGGCGGATCATGAGGTCAGGAGATCAAGACCATCCTGGCTAACATGATGAAACCCCATCTCTACTAAAAACTACAAAAAACTAGCCGGGCGAGGTGGCGGCGCCTGTAGTCCCAGCTACTCGGGAGGCTGAGGCAGGAGAATGGCGTGAACCTGGGAGGCGGAGCTTGCAGTGAGCTGAGATCCGGCCACAGCACTCCAGCCCGGGTGACAGAGCGAGACTCCGTCTCAAAAAAAAAAAAAAAAAAAAAGATAGCTCATATAAGTGGTATCATATGGTATCGATAATTTTGTTACTCGATTAATTCAAATGACATAATATTTTCAATGTTCATCTTAAAATGTGGCAAGATTATTCTTTTCAAGGTGGAATAATATTCCATTGTATGTATATGTTACATATTTTCATATGTTTATAAATCAAGAGACATCTGAGTTGCTTCAGTCTTTTGGCTTTTGTGAATACTGATGCAATAAACGTGGATATTCAAATATGTCTTCCAGGTCCTGTGTTGCTTTTTTTTTCTTTCTTTTTTTTTTTTTCTTGAGATGGAATCTTGCTCTATTGCCCAGGCTGAAGTGCAGTGGTGCGATCTCAGCTCACTGAAACCTCTGCCTCCTGGGTTCAAGCAATTCTCCTTCAGCCTCCCGAGTAGCTGGGATTTTAGGCGCCCAGCTAATTTTTTATATTTTTAGTAGAATGGGGTTTATTTTTTATTTTTATTTTTTTTGAGACAGAGTCTCGCTCTGTCACCCAGGCTGGAGTGCAGTGGCCGGATCTCAGCTCACTGAAAGCTCCACCTCCCGGGTTTACTCCATTCTCCTGCCTCAGCCTCCTGAGTAGCTGGGACTACAGGCGCCGGCCACGTCGCCTGGCTAGTTTTTTGTATTTTTTTTTTTTAGAGACGGGGTTTCATCATGTTATCCAGGATGGACTCGATCTCCTGACCTCGTGATACACCCATCTCGGCCTCCCAAAGTGCTGGGACTACAGGCTTGAGCCACCCTGCCCGGCACCATCTTTTTTTTTTTTTTTTTTTTCCAAAACTGAGTCTCTATTGCCCAGGTAGTACAATTTTGTTGATGGCATTATTCCCATTTGACAGCCTTCTTTTTTTTTTTTTTTTTAATAACTTCAGCAATATCACAATTTTTTTTCTGAGGTGAAAAAATGTTTTAAATAAATTCACTGGTGTCGGGTGCAGTGGCTCATGCCTGTAATCCCAGCATTTTGGGAGCCCAAGGCAGGCAGACCACCTGAGGTCAGAAGTTCGAGACAAGCCTGGCTAACATGGTGAAACCCTGTTTCTACTAAAAATACAAAAAATTAGCCAGGCATGGTGGCGCATGCCTGTAATCCCAGCTACTCGTGAGGCTGATACAGGAGAATCTCTTGAACCCTGGAGGCGGAGGTTGCAGTGAGCTGAGGTTATGTTATTGCACTCCAGCTTAGGCAACAACAGTGAAACTGTGTCTAGAAAAAAAATTCACTGGTTACCTCATGTGACTATCCTTATAAATGGAGCATCATTATGTGATTTTTGAAATTTTGCTTATATGTGTGTTTGTTATAAATATATTTCTGTGTATCTAAGTTTGTTTATACAGTTTTTCATGTTTACATCGTGTTTTAATAAATTTTTCAGTTATTTTTTGTATTTTTTATATCCACAATTTTTGGATATTTTAGTATTTCTTTTTATTCTCATTTTTTCTGATTTTCAGTAGTTATCTGGGTTTCTGTTTTTTTTCTTATACAGAGTCTTTTTCTGTCACCAAGGCTGGAGTGCAATGGTGCGATCTCAGCCAGGCTGATCTTGAACTGCTGACCTCAAATGATCCACCCACCTCAGCCCCCTAAAGTGCTGGGTTTACAGGCATCAGCCACCATGCCTGGCCTTTTTTATTTTATTTTTGAAACAGTGTTGCTCTGTTGCCCAGGCTGCAGTGCAGTGGTACAATCTCCACTCACTGTAACCTTCCCCACCCAGGTTCAAGCAATTCTCCTGTGTCAGCCTTTCAAGTGGCTGGGATTACGGGCACTTGCCACCATGCCCAGCTAATTTTTGTATTTTTAGTAGATACAGGGTTTCACCGTGTTGGCCAGGCTGGTCTCAAACTCCTGACCTCATGTGATTTTCCCACCTTGATCTCCCAGTGTGTTGGGATTACAGGAATGAGCCTCCAACACTGGGCTGTTCAATTCATTTGGAATTTAAAAAATTACTTTATATACTTTTTATGGATGCTTTTGAAAATTGTTTTGATGGGGCCATGTTGTTTTAATATTTGGTATACATTACAATCTTTGATAGAGATTTGGAAATTAACAAAAAGCTACCTGTTACAATCTTTGTAATATAGCTTTGTCCTGGTGTAGTCTGAAATCAATTGTCTTGGCTAGAGATTCTGGGAATTTCTCAAACATGTTTTTAGGATGAATCTTGTCTAAAATTTTGTGTTTATTGTTTAGTTAAATCAGCTTATTTGTATTTCTTCTTAATAGTAATCACTTGCTATACCCATTCCCTGTTTGGGGTACCGCAGTTTCTCTGCTTCTCTATAATTTACCTTTAGACACAGCAAACTGTCATTCCAATGTATATCACCATTGTTTTCAGCATTTTGTGTCATGGGACACTTTATCTGGTAGCTCCTAGAAGACAGAAATAAAGATGTATGTACCAATGTACATACATTGTTTTTTAAAAAGGAAACCAGGAGTTGGCACAATTTACATTTTTGTGTATGTATATGAGACAGAGTTTCACTCTTACCCAGTCTGGAGTGCAGTGGCATGATCTTTGCTCGCTACATTCTCTACCTCCACAGTTGAAACAATTCTCCTGCTTCTGCCTCCAAAGTAGCTAGGATTGCAGGTACCTGTGACCATGCCTGGCTAATTTTTTTTTGTATTTTAGTAGAGATGGAGTTTTACCATGTTGTTCAGGCTGGTCTCAAACTCCTGACCTCAGGTGATCCTCCTGCTTTGCCCTCCCAAATTGCTGGAATTACAGGCATGAGCCATTATGCCTTGTTGGCAATTTATTTTATTATTATTATTATTTTTTTGAAACAGAGTCTCGCTCTATTGCCCAGGCCAGAGTGCAGTGGTGCAATCTTGGCTTACTGCAATCTCCGCCTCCTGGATTCAAGAAATTCTCATGCCTTGGCCTCCTGAGTAGTTAGCATTACAGCTGCCAATGACCATGACTGGCTAACTTTTTGTAATTTTAGTAGAGATAGGTTTCACCATCTTGGTCAGGCTGGCCTTGAACTCCTGACCTCAAGTGATTCACATCAGCCTCCCACAGTGCTGGTATTACAGACGTGAGCCACTGCACCAGGTTGGCAATTTACTTTTAAAGGCACAATGTTATGCTGGGGAGCAAGAAGAGCTGTTGCATATAAGTAACAGACTTTTCTTTATCTTCTTTGTGACTGTTTGCTTTATGCTTACTCAGGGCCTTTCACACACTTAACTCGTTTATAAATTTTTCACAAATGTATTTTGGGCAGTATGTTTTTGTTACATTTATATGTCTAGGAAGAAATTACAGCTTGAGGTATTTTGCTATGTCATCTTGCTTATGTAGTTTGTATAACTTTATAAGTTATATTTGTAAAGTATATTTATCTGAGTCTAGCAATTGAAGTAATGTGTTTTTATTGTTTCTTTCAGTTTTGTGTTCTCATTTTGCCCAAGACCTTCGGCCAGAGCAAAGTATAAAAGATTCTTTCCAAAAAGTGATACTTAGAAAATTTGAAAAATGTGGACATGGCAATTTACAGTTTAAAAAAGGCTGTGAAAGCGTGGATGAGTGTGAGGTACACAAAAGAGGTCATAATGAACTTAACCAATGTTTGACAACTACCCAGAGCAAAATATTTCAATGTGATAAATATGTGAAAGTGTTTCATCAATTTTCAAATTCAAACAGACAAAAGAGAGGACATACTGGGAAAAAACCTTTCAAATATATAGAATGTGGCAAAGCTTGTAAGCAGTTCTCAACTCTTACTACACATAAGAAAATTCATACTGGAGGGAAATCCTACAAATGTGAAGAATGTGACAAAGCCTTTAACTACTCTTGCAACCTTACTAGACATAAGAAAATTCATACTGGAGGGAAACCCTACAAATGTGAAGAATGTGGCAAAGTCTTTAAGCACTCCTATACCCTTACTACACATAAGATAATCCATACTGGAGAACAACCCTACAAATGTAAAGAATGTGGCAAAGCTTTTAACCATCCTGCAACTCTTTCTTCACATAAGAAAATTCATACTGGAGAGAAACCATACAAGTGTGATAAATGTGGCAAAGCCTTTATTTCATCCTCAATCCTTCGTAAACACGAGAAGATTCATACGGGAGAGAAACCATACAAATGTGAAGAATGTGACAAAGCCTTCACTCGTTCCTCACACCTTACTATGCATAAGATAATTCATACTGGAGAGAAGCCATACAAATGTGAAAAATGTGGCAAAGCTTTTACATGGTCTGCAGGTCTCCATAAACATAGGAGAACTCACACTGGAGAGAAACCCTACAAATGTGAAGAATGTGGCAAAGCCTATACTACATCCTCAAATCTAATGGAACATAAGGCAGCTCATACTGGAGAGCAACCTTACAAATGTAAAGAATGTGGCAAAGGTTTTAACTGGTCCTCAGACCTTAATAAACATAAGAGAATTCATATTGGACAGAAACCAAGAATGTAACAAAGCTTTATTTTATTATTATTATTTATTTATTTTTGTTTGAGAGTGAGTTTCGCTCTTGTTGCCCAGGCTGGAGTGCAATGGTGCAATTTTGGCTCACCAAGGCCTCCACCTCCTGGGTTCAAGCGACTCTCCTGCTTCAGCCTTCTTGAGTAGCTAGGATTATAGGCATGCGCCACCACACCTGGCTAATTTTGTATTTTTAGTAGAGATGGGGTTTCTCCATGTTGGTCAGGCTGGTCTCAAAGTCCTAACCTCAGGTAGTCTGCCTGCTTTGGCCTCCCAAAGTGTTGGGATTACAGGCATGAGCCATTGTGCCTGGCTGACAAAACTTTTTAAGGAAGTTCTCAACCCTTATAACACATAATTCATACTGGACAGACACCCTACAAATGTGAAGAATGTGGCAAAGCCTATAACAAGTTCTCAGTTCTTTTATTTTTATTCATTTATTTATTTTTTGGGATGCAGTTTCACTCTTGTGACCCAGGCTGGAGTGCAATGGTATGATCTCAGCTTACTGCGACCTCGGCCTCCTGGGTTAAAGCCTTTCTCCTTCCTCAGCCTCCTGAGTAGCTGGGATTATAGGTGCCCACCACCACACCCAGCTCGTTTTTGTATTTTCAGTAGAGACAGGCTTTTGCCATATTTGCCAGACTGGTCTTGAACTCCTGACCTCAGGTGATCCACTCACCTTGGCTTCTAAAGTCCTGGGATGACAGGCATGAGCCTCAATTCCCAGCCACAAGTTCTCAATTCTTAAGAGACATGGCGATAATTCATGCTGAAGAGGAACTCTACAAACCTGAAAGATGTGACAGTGCTTTTCCCAACACCTCCAACTTTTCTACGCATTAAAAAAAATTACACTCTGTGAAACCATAGAAATGTATGAAATGTGACAAAGCCTTTATATAGTTGCCACACTTTTTTTTTTTTTTTTTTTTCTTTTTGAGACGGAGTCTCGCTCTGTTGCCCGGGCTGGAGTGCAGTGGCCGGATCTCAGCTCACTGCAAGCTCCGCCTCCCGGGTTTACGCCATTCTCCTGCCTCAGCCTCCCGAGTAGCTGGGACTACAGGCGCCCGCCACCTCGCCCGGCTCGTTTTTTTTGTATTTTTTTTTTAGTAGAGACGGGGTTTCACTCTTAGCCAGGATGGTCTCGATCTCCTGACCTCGTGATCCGCCCGTCTCGGCCTCCCAATAGTTGCCACACTTTATTGTAGGTAAGCTAATTCATACTTCCAAAACACGCACAAGTATGAAGAATGTGGCAAAACTTAATCAGTGCTTACACCTTATTTCACAGGAAAGCTATTATCCTTGAGAAAAATTGTACAAATATAAAGAATATGGAAAAGCCATTAATGCCCATCACATCTTACTCAACGTAAGATGGTTCATAGTTATTAAAAACAAAAGAGAAATTACTGTGAAAAAAATCTTTGAGAAAATATAAGCCTTTAAGGTGAAGAAGAGTATTGATTCTGAAGACAAGCATTACAAATATAAAGGGGTTTGTAGTATCTTTGCTTGTATTACAGATCTTATTGCACGCGTTTTGTATTAGAAGGAAACCCTAAAGCGGTTGCCAAGCTTTGTTCAACATCGGTGAATGTATATTGAAGAAGATTCCTGCAAACGTAATGAATTTGGAAACACTCTTTAGATAATTATTTGTGACCGGGCACGGTGGCTAATGCCTGTAATCCCAGCACTTTGGGAGGCTGAGGTGGGAGGATCACCTGAGGTCGGGAGTTTGAGATCAGCCTGACCAACACAGAGAAACCCCATCTCTACTAAAAATATAAAATTAGTCATGTGTGGTGGCACATGCCTGTAATCCCAGCTACTCAGGAGGCTTGAACCTGGGAAACAGAGGTTGAGAGTGGAGATCATTTTACTCCAGCCTGGGCAACAAGAGTGAAACTCCCTCTCCAAACAAACAAACAAACAAAATATTTGTGTGTAACTAAAAGTAGATTTTTAGAAGCATTGTAATTACATTAAAAGTATACTTGTTCTGGCCAGGCATGGTGGCTCACACCTGTAATCCCAGCACTTTGGGAGGCCGAGGCAGGTGGATCACAAGGTCAGGAGTTCAAGACCTGCCTGGCCAAGATGGTGAAATCCTGTCTCTACTAAAAATACAAAAATTAGCTGGGCATGGTGATGGGCGCCTATAATCCCAGCTACTTGGGAGGCTGAGGCAGAGAACTGGAATTGCTTGAACCCAGGAAGCGGAGATTGCAGTGAGCTGAGGTCACACCATTGTCCAGCCTGGGTAACAGAGCAAGACTCCATCTCAAAAAATAAAATAAAAAAAGTATACTTGCTTCCTTAAAAAAAATTTTCTGAAAAGTGAATAATGATGTAATCCAGCTTTCAAATTGCTTTATGCTGTTATTTTATTCTTATTGTATTCATATGTAAAAGCATGTGTTCAATTTTTGCTGCATCAGATATATTAGCGATACTTTTTTATTAGTTGGGCATTTATGACCTTTTCTATACAAGTAAGGACATTAAAATGTAAGATGCATGATGAAAATATAAGTGGAGAGGCTCTTTGTAGTTAATGTATATTAAGTAATGTATAAGGTAGGTGTTCAGAGTAATACTTTTCAACGTTATAGTGATAATTATAGAGAAAAGTACATTAAACTAAATTAGTATATTGTACTTTTATCTCACAAAATGCAGTACATTTAAAAATTGTTAGATTATGAGTGAACTTAATTTAATTTGATGTTTTTTTACTATGTTAAGACTATTGTGCATTTAATGAAGCATTATTATGCCACTAACCTATCCCACCTTACTCAAAGGTGTAAGTAAAAGATGGTAACAATATACTATTTGGTACATAATAAAGTAATGTCTCTACTAATCACTTTGCCAGTGGCTTTAAACAGCCAATGAATGTAAGAATATTGTTCCCATAGGTTAAACTTTTATTTTCAGGAGAAAAGAACAATTATTGGAACAAGACAAATTTTAATAAGGTGGTTAATAAAAAACTAAGCACCTCCAGAATGCTGAAAGCAAATCTATACTTTCTGCTTTGTCTTTTATTTATTAATGTAAAATTTTATGGCTTATGTGTCAAATTTTTTTCAGAATCTGCCTATTAAATTATAGGCAGCTTTGTCTCCAGAAACAACACTCTTGAGTATAACAATAAAAGCCCTCTTCAAACAGAAAACAAATAATCATTGTTAACACTTATTTTAATGAAAATTCAACCAAAATCAAGTAATTGGATATATTTTTATTGTTCTATGTGTGTGTGAATGTATAAAGTGGTGCATAAAGGAAAAATAATTTTTTTTTTTTTTTGAGACGGAGTCTCGCTCTGTAGCCCAGGCTGGAGTGCAGTGGCCGGATCTCAGCTCACTGCAAGCTCCGCCTCCCGGGTTTACGCCATTCTCCTGCCTCAGCCTCCGGAGTAGCTGGGACTACAGGCGCCCACCACCTCGCCCGGCTAGTTTTTTGTATTTTTTAGTAGAGACGGGGTTTCACAGTGTTAGCCAGGATGGTCTCGATCTCCTGACCTCGTGATCCGCCCGCCTCGGCCTCCCAAAGTGCTGGGATTACAGGCTTGAGCCACCGCGCCCGGCCAAGGAAAAATAATTTAAGCCAGAAAAAAGATGTTAAATAAAAATATTTGTAATGAATAAAACTGGAAATTAGTTAACTATTATTTGTAGGTGATATCTTTGTTTATGTAGATAACAAAAGCAGCAGAAAATTTTCACGGAGTCTCTCTCTGTCACCCAGGCTGGAGTCTCTCTCTGTCACCCAGGCTGGAGTGCAGTGATGTGATCTCAGCTAACTCCAAGTTCTGCCTCCTGGGTTCACTCCGTTCTCCTGCCTCAGCATCCCCAGTAGCTGGGACTACAGGCGTCTGTCACCATGCCCGGCTAAATTTTTTTTGTATTTTTTGTAGAGACGGGGTTTCACTGTGTTAGCCAGGATGGTCTCGATCTTCTGACCTCGTGATCCGCTCGCCTCAGTCTCCCAAACTGTTGGGATTACAGTCGTGAGCCACGGCACCCAGCTGTGAGAAGCTTTTAATAAATAAGCATTTAAAAGAAACTAGGGTTACTTGTTATGTTTAAAATATATGCTATTCTCACACAAAATGAAACTGCTGCAATCCAACTTGAGAAGCCAAGAATAGCCTTACATTGTTAAACACAGAAAATATAAACGTATACTTTGCAGAACAGGGTTAGGCACTCTGACATGTGAAAGAAAATATTAGGAAATAAACTGTTATTCTTTAGATATAGGTGAAGAAAGATGAAAATTCTGTAATTCCTTCTTGCCTGCAGCAATCTTAAATTTATAAGTAACTATTTTGATAAATAGAGTGCCTATTAATTATGTAATTCATGCATGACATGCAAATTCTAGCATATTGTCCTAAATATGTAAATCTAAAATTACAGACAAATTTGAAATAGGAAATAGAAGGTATAGGGAGAGTAACATCAGTAAGATGAAAAGATTAAAAATTCCCTATTTTGATATCCCCTTACAGCAAAAAAAAAATCAGCCATCCCTGACACAAATGCCTTTATTGTCTGGGCATGGTGGCTGATGCCCTTAATCCCAGCACTTTGGGACGCTGAGATGGGCAGATCACGAGGTCAGGAGTTTGAGACCAGCATGGCAAACATGGTGAAACCCTGTCTCTACTAAAAATACAAAAAAAAAAAAAAAAATAGGTGGTTGTGGTGGCACACGACTGTAATCCTAGCTCCTCAGGAGGCTGAGGCAGGAGAATTGCTTAAACCTGGGAGGCAGAGGTTGCAGTGAGGTGAGATGGCGCCACTGCACTCCAGCCTGAAGGAGAGAGTTTCAGAGAAATAAATAAATGCCTTTATTAGAGAACCAGGCATTATGGCTCACACTTGTAATGACAGCTACATGGTACATTAATAATGGAGAACAGCTTCAGGCCAGGATTTCGAGGTCAGCCTGGGTTATGTAGCAAGATGTCATCTCTAAAATAAGTGTCTCTATGAGAGATCTGAGATCCAGGGAGGGAGTTGTGAAACTGTTAAAGCTTAAGGTTGAGAAGTGTTCTATTCAGAAGGCAGGCCCTCATTCAGATGGAAAACTACCTGACCACTTTTCTTGGCTACAGACCAGGATAGGGTTCACCCAACTTGGTCCCACTAAGAATTCTGAACTTCCTCTGTAATCATCTGAAACTCCTCCCAGCCACAGTCTGGCAGAGGTCTTGCCATTCCAAAGACCTGGAGGAAGGCACATATTTATAGCCATATAGGCAGGCCTGCAGACCTTGGCCTGTACAGGGGTCCCTGAAGTGGTTCAATTACTCAGTTTCTGCAGACCCAGCAGCCTTGTGGCCAAGCTACAACCCCTCTTCACTACAAATTCAGAGGGCATCTCATCACCCTAAGGGCCCAACAAAAGACGATCTTTATCATCTAAAATCAGTGTATGAAAACTTGAAGAGGTGTTTGCTCAATCAACTTCAGACACCAATACAAAACTACATTGTGCCCATTGTCGATGCTTCTATTTTAATGTAGCACTGGAAGTATGTGGCAGAAGAATTAGCCAAAAAATGTTTTTAAATCCATTGAAATTAAAGAAAAATGAGTAAAAAGTTGCTGTTTGCAGATTATACAATTTTATATTTAAAAAACCATAAACAGTATATTAAAACCTGTCAAATACATTCAGTAAATTAGCAAAATACAAAATTAACATACAAGTGAAAGTATGGTTTCATTCACTTAAACTATCTGATAAAATAGAGAAACAGGCTGGGTGTGGTGGCTCATAGCTGGAATCCCAGCACTTTGGGAGGTCGAGGCGGGTGGATCATCTGAGGTCAGGAGTTTGAGACCCCAGCATGGCCGACAAGGTGAAACTCTGTCTCTACTAAAAATATAAAAATTAGCTGGACAAGGGGCCAGAGATTATAAGGGGCCCAGAACGGTCTTAAGAGGACCCAAGCCTCCATCTGGAGGCCCAAGACCCTCAACTAATAAGCCCCCTAGGGAGTATAGGGGGGCAATGGGAGAGAATGCTAGGATTGAGGAGGGAGAAGGACAAGATAGATGTTACCAATGTGGAAAAGACACACCACTTCAAGAGGGAGTGTCCTGAACTAGAGAGAGAGAACTCTCACACTCAGGACTTTTGAGGAACAATAGGGAAGTCAGGGGCCCCACCTCTTTTATTTTGAGTCCCACCAGGAGCCCTTGATAAATTTGGAGGTGGAACCTAAATGTGAATTTATCACCTTTCTTGTCGATTCAGGGGCTTCACCCTCCTCTGTTTGTTTCCCTTCACCTGGTCTCACCTGCTCTTCAGAAGAACTTTTATTCTCTGAGGTAAAAGGAGGATTTAAGCAAAAAAATTTTAGAAAGCACAGAAGTCAGATATCAAGATTGATTTACCCATATTCAATTTTTATTAATTCCTGAAGCAGGAACTAATCTACTAGGAAGGGACTTAATGTTAAGGCTAGGCACAGACCTTCCAGTGGGCCCTAAAGGAGTCCTTACTTCACTACACTTACTGCTGTGGATGAGAAATATATTCATCCTGATGTCTGGTCAAAGGAAGAAAACAGAGGGATGCTCCAAATCCCTCCAATACATATCAAACTAAAAACTCCTGGGGAAATAGTAGGAGAAAGCAATACTCCATTCCTTTAGAGGGCAGAGTAAGGCTGAAGCCTGTGATTGAGGGTCTCATTAAAGATGGGCTTCTTGAACCCTGTATGTCTTCTTACAATAACGCCAATCCTGCCTGTCAAGAAATCAGATGAATCATATCAATTGGTGCAAGAACTTAGAGCTATTAATCAAATAGTCCAGACCACTCACCCCGTTGTTTCCATCCCTTACACCATTCTTAGCAAAATTCCATATGATCATCGATGGTTTACAATGATAGATTTGAAGGATGCCTTCTGGGCATGCCCCTTGGCTTAGGATAGCTGAGATATATTTACTTTTGAGTGGGAAGACCTCTATTCGGGGCAGAGACAACAATATTGATGGACAGTCTTGCCCCAGGGTTTCACAGACTCCCCCAACCTGTTTGTTCAGGTCCTAGAACAAGTACTAGAAAAAGTCACAGTCCCTAAACAAATATATCTGTTTCAGTATGTGGATGATCTTCTCATATCTGGTAAAGTCGTAAAAGAAGTAGGTGACTACATACATTCTCAATCACTTGCAGTGTGAGGGGTTGTGGGTTTCAAAAGGGAAACTTCAGTATGTAGAACCTGAAGTTAAATACTTAGGCTACCTAATCAGTGCAGGTAAATGAAAAATAGGACCTGAAAGAGAATTGTTTCCCTACCCTTGCCTCAAACTAAACAAGAACTCAGGACATTTTTAGGACTAATTGGATATTGTCATTGATGGATCTGACTCATATGCATGAAACAGTAAAATTTTTTTTTTTTTTTTTTTTTTTTTGAGACAGAGTCTGGCTCTGTCGCCCAGGCTGGAGTGCAGTGGCCGGATCTCAGCTCACTGCAAGCTCCGCCTCCCGGGCTTATGCCATTCTCCTGCCTCAGCCTCCCGAGTAGCAGGGACTACAGGCGCCTGCCACCTCGCCCGGCTAGTTTTTTTTTTTGTATTTTTTAGTAGAGACGGGGTTTCACCATGTTAGCCAGGATGGTCTCGATCTCCTGACCTCGTGATCCGCCCGTCTCAGCCTCCCAAAGTGCTGGGATTACAGGCTTGAGCCACCGCGCCCGGCTTTTTTTTTTTTTTTTTTTGAGACAGAGTCTCGCTCTGTCGCCCAGGCTTGAGTGCAGTGAGGTGATCTTGGCTCACTGTAAGCTCTGCCTCCTGGGTTCAGGCCATTCTTCTGCCTCAGCCTCCCGAGTAGCTGGGACTACAGACGCCCACCACCACACTCAGCTAATTTTTTGTATTTTTTAGTAGAGACAGGGTTTCACTGTGTTAGCTAGGATGGTCTTGATCTCCTGACCTCGTGATCTGCCTGCCTCGGCCTCCCAAAGTGCTGGGATTACAGGCATGAGCCACCGCGCCCGGCCGAAACAGTAAACTTCTATGAGAAACTTGCCCAGTGGAAGCCTGATAATTTCTTGTGGACTTCCCAGGAAATTCAGCAAATTGAGGAATTAAAAAGGATGCTCATAGCCACCCCGTTCTAGCTCTACCCTCCCTAGAAAAGTCATTTCACCTTTTCGTTAATGTAAATAACGGGGTAACCCTAGGAATTCTCACCCAAGAACAGTCCATGGCCTTCTTGTCAAAGGTCTTAGATCCAGTCACTTGTAGGTGGCCCCAGTGTATCCAATTCATTGCAGCTACAGCATTAGTCAAAGAAAGCAGGAAGGTAACCTTTGGAGGAAGTTAACAGTAAGTGTGCCCCACTGAGTTAGAACTATATTAAATCAGAAAGCAGGGAGGTGGATCTCTGACTCAAGAATTTTAAAATATGAGGCTATCTTACTGGAAAAAGATGATTTAATAGTAATTGAGAACATCATACCTAGATTTAGACTAATAGAAAATATTAGTCTACTACTACTGATAATTCACTTAATCCAGCAATATTTTTTTAACATGGGATCCAAACTTAAAACAAGAGCTCGTATGTTTAGATTTGATTGACTACCATACAGAAGTTCTACCAACTTTGGATAAACTCCCTTCAAAACAGGGTGGCACTTATTCATAGATGGTCCTCTGAGGTGATTGAAAGGAAAAGACAGAGTGGGTATTCAGTGATTGATGGAGAGACGTTTGAAGAAGTAGAATCAGGAAGGCTGCCTAATAATTGGTCTGCTCAAACCAGTGAACTGTTTGCACTCAGCCAAGCTTTAGGACATTTACAAAGCCAAGAAGGAATTATCTACACTGGCTATAAGTGTGCCTTTGGGGTGGCACACATATTTGGGAAAATTTGGATGAAGAGGGGTCTTATCAATAGTAGAGGCCAAAATTTAGTTCATAGAGAGTTGATTGCTCATCTCCTCAACAATCTTCAATTGCCAGAAGAGATAGCTATTGTGCATGTAGCAGGGCACCAAAGGGACTTGTCTTTCACAAGTCAGGGAAATAATCTTGCAGATCAGATGCAAAACAAGCCGCTATTTCTTCCGAAATGCCGGTTTTTCATTTAACTCCATGCCTTCCTTCTCCTACTGCAACCCCCATTTTCTCTTCCATTGAAAAAGAGAGGTTAAAAAAACAGGAGCTAAAGAGAATGCGGAAGGGAAATGGATATTACCAGATCAAAGGGAAACATTATCAAAACCTCTCATGAGGGAGGTCTTGTCTCAATTACATCAGGGGACCCACTGGGGATGCCATGCAATGTGCGATGCAGTTCTCCAGGTTTATCGGTGTATAGGAATTTACACCCTGGCCAAACAAGTTATAGACAGTTACTTAATATGTAAAAAAACTAATAAGCAGGTTCCAAGGAAATCGTCCCTTGGAGGAAGAAATCCAGGGCTGAGACCATTTCAAAGTGTTCAGATGGATTACACTGAAATGCCTCCAATTTGGTCATTTAAAATGCTTATTAGTAATAATAGACCACGTTACCCACTGGGTAGAGGCAATCCCATTCTCAAGTGCAATCACTGGTAAAGTAGTGAAAGCATTAATTGAGAACATTGTACCCAGATTTAAACTAATAGAAAATATTGATTCAGATAATGGAACCCATTTCACTGCTCATGTCATTAAGAAGTTAGCCCAAGTACTAGATATAAATTGGGAATACTCTACCCCTTGGCATCCATTCTCCTCAGGAAGACTAGAGCAGATGAATCAGACTCTAAAAAACCACTTAACTAAGTTTGCTTTAGAAACTCGACTGCCATGGACTAAATGTCTTCCTATTGCTTTGTTAAGAATTTGGATTGCTCCTCAGAGAGATACTGGTCTCTCCCCTTATGGAATGCTCTATGGATTGCCCTACTTACACTCCACTGCTGACATCCCTATGTTTGAAACAAAAGATCAGTTCCTCAAAAATTATATACTTGGTCTATCTTCTACCTTCTCTTCCCTTAAGACTAAAGGCCTCCTAGCACAGGCGCCACCCCTGGAGTTTCCAGCACATCAGCATCAGCCCGGAGACCACGTTCTTATCAAAGGGTGGAAGGAAGGGAAGCTGGAACCAGCCTGGGGTGGAAGGAAGGGAAGCTGGAACCAGCCTGGGAAGGACCCTACCTAGTGCTCCTAATCACTGAGACTGCAGTCCGGACAATGGAAAGAGGATGGACTCATCACACCCAAGTCAAGACAGCGCTGCCACCTCCAGAATCATGGACTGTCACTTCAGGCCCTACCCCCACCAAAATAACTGTAAAAAGAGCTTAATAATCACTTGCTTATTCTCTTTTTTCTTTTCAACAGAAGGTCATCTTGTCATCAAGGTAACTCAGGCTAGTCATCTCTTTTTGTTGTTTTTTTTCTTGAGACGGAATCTCGGTCTGTCACCCAGGCTGGAGTGCAGTGGCGCAATCTCGGCTCACTGCAAGCTCCACCTCCCAGGTTCACGCCACTCTCCTGCCTCAGCCTCCTTAGTAGCTAGGACTACAGGTGCCCACTGCCATGCCCGTCTAATTTTTTGTATTTTTAGTAGAGAGGGGGTTTCACCGTGTTAGCCAGGATGGTCTCAATCTCCTGACCTCGTGATACACCTGCCTCAGCCTCCTGAAGTGCTGGGATTACAGGCATGAGCCACCGCTCCCAGACCAGGCTAGTCATCTTTTAACCCTTCAGTTCGATGCCTGTTCAGTCATCCCGTGTGGAGACCAGCAAGCCCAAAGGAAGCTATCCCATGTTGATCAGTATCTATGTGCATACCACAAAGAATCAAGCAAGTATAAGTATGGAGCCTTAAAAAGTCCCTGTGGCGACTGGGCAGATGTTTGGTGGACTGCTAAGTACAAAGGGTGGACAGCCAAGCCCCTGCTTCAAATAAGTTACGGGGACTAAAACAAAAACTCCAACTAGTCCCACCCCATCAAATTGTAAGCCATTACACTGTAACCCCTTGTTGCTAATTATAAATAATCCCCGGACAATGGCCCAAGAGCCCTCTATATTCGAATAGTATGGGTTAGGAGCAGACGTTGAAGGACAGGACCCTAGAGGAATCTTCTCCCTGAGGTTAGTCAAAACACTGGTTAACAATAATAAAGGAGTTCAGACTCAAAGTCTGGGACACACGCAGAACCCAACGCTGTTCCCAAGTATAGCAAGTCCAACATCCTCCTCCCATCTCCAAAATGACCCAACCAAGGAAAAGGTTGTGGTGGTAGAAAACTTAAGGCAAATGATAGCTTTAGAGACAGGATATCAAGATGCAAATGCCTGGCTGGAATGGATTAAATATTCCGTCAGCACTTTAAACAAAAGTGTATGTTACGCTTGTATGCAGGGTAGACCCGAGGCCCAGATTGCCCCTTTCCACTTCGATGGTCTTCCAGCTGATTGGGCATGAGTTGTATGGTAGCTCTCTTCCAAAACCCCTCAGCCTGGGACAACAAATCCTGCCAAGTTCTTTCTCTGCTGTTCCCCGAAGTTAAACACCCTGCAGGTCAGCCCCCGAGGGCCATTCAGCATCCATCTCCCAATGCCAATTTTCCTTCGTGTCTCTAATGACAGGGAGAGAACTTGGCATTCCTGGGAGCCTTAATGGGGTACAGTGACCTTAAGCCCTTCCAAAAGCTTACCCATCAGTCTGTCCTTAGCCATCCTTGAGTGGATGTTTGGGGTACTTTGGTGGACCAATACTGGACACTCTGACAAGTAACTGGAGTGGAATTTGTGCTCTAATTCAATTGGCCATCCCTTTCACCCTGGCATTTCATCAACCAGAAAGGGTAGAAACCAAACATCATTAAACAAGAGAGGCCCCTCCATGGGTCCTTCGATTCTCATATTTATACAGATTCCATTGGGGTCCCAAGAGGAGTGTCAAATGGATTTAAGGTCTGAAACCAAATAGCTGCCGGATTTGAATCTATGTTCTTCTTGTGGTTAGCTGTAAATAAAAAATATGGATTGGATAAATTACATTTATTACAATCAGCAATGATTTATCAATTATTTTAGAGATGCTATTAAAAGAATAGCTGAACAATTAGGACCCGCCAGTCAAATGGCCTGGAAAAATAGACAGATATGACACTACCAAAAGAAGGTGGAGTTTGTGTCATGATCAGGACTCAGTGCTGTACTTATATCCCTAATAACACTGCTCCCAGCAGGACCATAAGTAAAGAATTACAGGGTCTTGCTGCCCTATCAAATGAGCTAGCCCAAAATTCTGGACTAAATGATCCCTTCACAAATTTCATGGGAAATTGTTTCAGTAGATGGAAGGGACTTATGTCCTAATAACACTGCTCCTACACTGTGCCCGAGGATTAATGAAAAAAACTTATTGAAACAACTCTCACTAAAATCTCTTATGATCCTCCTCCCCTGATTCAAATAGGCTTTTCCTTCTAGAAGACCAAGTAGAATGACGAAGCCAAATTATGCTAGAAATATTTGAAAAGAAAGAGTTGTAACAAATGGGAAATGGGGAAGTTGTGGGATATGATGAGGTTTCTCTTTAAATAATCTGATCAATCTTTTATTCGTTAATTCATAGTACCCCCTTTTTCTAATTTTTTCCCTTTTTGCCTTTGTTAGATATCCAGGCACTGAAGGGGGCCAGCCCTTCCACACCTGTGAGTGTTTCTCGTCAGATGGGACGAGAGACTGAGAAAAGAAATAAGACACAGAGAAAAAGTATAGAGAAAGAACAGTGGGCCCAGGGGACCGGCGCTCAGCATATGGAGGACCTGCACCTGCACTGGTCTCTGAGTTCCCTCCATATTTATTGATCACTATATTTACCATCTTGGTGAGGGAGATGTGGCAGGACTATAGGGTAATGGTGGGGAGAGGGTCAGCAGGAAAACATGTGAGCAAAGCTCTCTGTGTCAAAAATAAGTTTAAGGAAAGGTGCTGTGCCTCAATGTGCACGTAGGCCAGATTTATGTCTGCCTTTACACAAACATCTTCGTGCAGTAAAGAGCAGTATTGCCGCCAGCATGTCTCACCTCCAGTCATAAGGCCGTTTTCTCCTATCTCAGTAAATAGAATGCATGATGGGGTATTATAGGGAGACATTCCATTCCCAGGGATGAGCAGGAGACAGATGCCTTCCTCTTGTCTCAACTGCAAAGAGGCCTTCCTCTTTCATTAATCCTCCTCAGCACAGACCCTTTATGGGTGTTGGGCTGGGGGATGGTCAGGTCTTTCCCTTCCTACGAGGCCATATCTCAGGCTATCACCTTGGGAGAAACCTTGGGCAGTACCCAGGCTTTCTTGGGCAGAGGTCCCTGTGGCCTTCCGCAGTGCCTTGTGTCCCTGGGTACTTAAGACTGGAGAATGGTGAGGACTTTTACCAAGCATACTGCCTGCAAATTTTTAACAAAGCACATCCTGCACAGCCCTAAATCCATTAAACCTTGAGTCAACACAGCACATATTTCTGCAGGCACAGGGTTGGGGCTAGGGTTACAGATTAACAGCACCTCAAGGCAGAAGAATTTTTCTTAGTATAGAACAAAATGGCGTTCCTTATGTCTACTTTTTTCTACATAGACACAGTAACATTCTGACCTCTCTTTCTTCCCCCGACAGGCACGCCACAGTACTTATCAGTACCAGCTCACATTCCTTTCCTTATTTGGAAAGAGAACTAACTTTCTATCTCATTACAGAGACCCCTTCCCCTTCCTTTCCACTTTCTTTTACATGCCCACCTTATCTAATTAAAAAAAAAAAATCAAACATTTAGCCAACCAGAATTAGTTTAGATTGTATGACCCAACCCTGGCCAATGGGGAAAGGGTACAGGGACAGAACTTGCATTAGGAATGAAGACTCTTTTTTTCAGGTATGCCTTTTTGTTTAGGTGAGCTCTCATGGCAACTGGCCAAGGGGGCACCCCTCTAGGCAGAAGTAAAATTGCTTTGCTAAGAATTATTTTTTCGAGTGTTCAATTTCCTTAGGATTTTGAGTATTATTCCTAATACCCTTCAGGGTATATTATGAATTATGTATTCACGTTTTCCTCACCGAGAAAGACCAGGTGTCTGTAGTTCTCTAACATCACATCCCTATATAAATTCCACTGTGCAGTGTCCAGGCAATGCCACTCCTCCAGAGAGAATTCTATGGCCACATCTCTAAATTGCAATGGTTCCAGAAACACACACACACACACACACACACACACACACACACACATATTTTTACCAAGTCGCCATTGGTGGAATTTTTAATTTGATTTAAGGTGAAATTAGACAGTAAAGGTAAATGATTCTGACTTATAGGACTGACTAAAATTATCCAATAAAATAATTTTCAACACAGAAATATTCTCTAATATATTCTCTAAGAAAAAAAGAGCAGCATAACATCCACAACATCAGTTCATATATTTTTCCATATATTAAAGTATAAAATTAAGGGCATGAACATGAACATGTGCATTTTTGAGGGCTATATTTACATCATACAGAATGAGTTGTGAATATTTTTCAGATGGAAACGACATGTTGAATTAGAAGGCACTTGTCAAATTTTGTTTTGTTTTCAGATGGAATTTCCATCTAGTTGCCCAGGCTGAAGCGCAGTGATGCCATCTTGGCTCACTGCGACCTCCGCCTCCCGGGTTCAAGCGAATCTCCTGTCATAGCCTCCCGAGTAGCTGAGATTACAGGCTTGCACCACCATCCCCAGATAATTTTGTATTTTTAGTAGAGACGGGGTTTTCTCTATGTTGGCCAGGCTGGTCTCAAACTCCTGAACTCACGTGATCTGCCCGCCTTGAGCCACCACACTTAGCCGATTTTTTAAATTTCTAAGAAGCTCACCAGTAATGCCAATGTTTTTGGCCCAAGAAGGATATGTTGTCAAACATCCAGTAAGTGGAAGAGCTTGTATTTTTCCCAGATTTTTTAGCCTGTAAGCAAAGATAAAAGCCTTCATTTTCCAAAGAGAAATATGTAGAAAAAAATAAGAAAAAAGAACAGCTGCCAGATTAAATGTGGTGGTTTGTTCACATCAGCTGCATAAAGATACTTAACAATGAAGAGAAAAATAATTAATTCTATAGTGAAAAAAATCTGAGAGCTATTCCACCAAGTGAATCATTAACCATTAACTGCATGAGGACAAATTTTTGTGATGTGCTAATGCACACAGGAGAACACAGCATCACTGTTGAAATATTCTTCCCAAAAAACCTAAATTATAGTCTGAATTTAACAATAAAGAAACATTAGTTTTATGCAAACTTCAACATCTAGATAACTCCTATGTTCTGTAATTTTTAGCAGTAATTTTAAGTAGGCTTCATTTAGCACCCTAGAAAACAGGTATCTCCTAATAAGTTTTTTCAGAACTTTCTGGGTAATAAATGTCATCCCATTTTTTTTTTTTTTTTTTTTTGAGACGGAGTCTTGCTCTGCCGCCCAGGCTGGAGTGCAGTGGCCGGATCTCAGCTCACTGCAAGCTCCGCCTCCCAGGTTTATGCCATTCTCCTGCCTCAGCCTCCCAAGTAGCTGGGACTACAGGCGCCCCCCACCTCGCCCGGCTAGTTTTTTTGTATTTTTTAGTAGAGACGGGGTTTCACCATGTTAGCCAGGATGGTCTCGATCTCCTGACCTCGTGATCCGCCCGTCTCGGCCTCCCAAAGTGCTGGGATTACAGGCTTGAGCCACCGCGCCCGGCCCTATGTCATCCCATTTTAATAAGAATTTTCTTAATCCTGTTCTGCATAGAGCTAATGGAACACACAGATGGAGCCTCAACATCACATGTTTTCCATCTTTACTAAGGACCACAGTTTTTCCCAACAGAAACCTTGAGTATCCACATCTTTCCATGTTCAACAGCCACAAAAAGAACATTTTTAATATTACAGATCATAAATCCTTGCTGGGAATCCTGCGTGACATGTAAGAAGCTATGACATAGAGAATGCAGAGATGGCTCTGGAATATAGGAAAGAAATATTTTTCAGAGACCCTTGACTATCATAAGAAGTTTAAGAAGTACTTAAATCAAACTTATTAGGGAGGAAAAAATACATGTAGAAAAGTAAAGTTTTGCGAGTACTAAACGCAAGGCAGTCCAGGAGGCAGAGTGGACACAGCTCTTCATCTGAGACATATTTACCTGAAGAAAAGCCGTTTTTTTTCTATCTCCTACTTCTCTGGAATTCCTTCTCAGAAGAGATTTTCTGGACAAATTACACCTGCATCTGAAGGATATGCCTTTAAATGTGTCAGTACCACATGTTTACCTGCTAGCATGACATCAACTGGCAGAAAAAGACAGAAAAAGTCCACCCATTCCTGTCCTTTAAAACAGAAGAGGTTCAGGAACAATGAGATGCTCCATGAAGATGAAAATATAAGTTTCTCCTTTCTTGTCCTCAGGTGCCCTCCCCTGCCACAGACACTAGCAATTTCTGCTACAGTAAAGGAAATATGTGCCACACTGACCTGTCCCTACCGAACCCAAGTAGAACCAGCCCTGTGACCACCGTTTAGTCCAAAGGTGGAACTTAACTCTTATGAAGGTATTTTGAAGCCCTCATACCTGATTCTGGCCTCACTTTACAGTCACATGAGGCCCTTCATTAAAACATGATAGATGCTTCCATCGAGAATGATAAACAGAAGCTGTGGGGAGGACACAAGAGATTTCTGCAAAATTGGGCATGTGATCCTAATGAGAAGCCTGGGCTGATCACCACTAAGCTAAGCATTGCCTCTCAAGTTTTAATGAGCTTATAAATCACTGGTAATTTTGGCCCCACTTTATGTAATGTGATTCTGCAGGTTTCAAAAGGGTCCATGAGTCCCCTGTCAATGCTGATGTTTCTTCCCCTCGGTGCATTATGAACATTAGAGAAAGCAGTCACAGCACAGGTTCCCTTACACTTAGCACTCTTGTCACAACCAAATACGTCTGGTACAAATTAGGACAACTCATCTCCATCCTAAAGTTTTATATTCTTTGCTGGCTCTTTAAGGTTTACAGAGGAAACAAAAGGCAGCAATGTCTGAATAAGTTTGTATTTAAAAAACAACATGTAAACATGTACTAAAGCAATGTTTATTAAGCAGGTACTATGGGCTGAAGAGTAAGATACAAAGCACTGTGCTGGCCATCCCACATTATGCAACTTAATTCTCATAACACCCTGGGAGCTGGTACTGAAGGTTTAATAATTTTTAGGATTTAGATAAAGGACCCAGCATTTTTATTTCTTCTGTTTGTCTGTCATCAAATGTAAATAATAAAGCTAAATATAGAGAGATGAAAGAGATATAGAGTTTACCGTAGCTTAGAGAAAATTTTATTTTGTTTATATTTACTTTTTTGTGACTTATGGAGCAACTACTGGACCTGCAGGAATAGAAAACAAGTTGCTAAAGAGAACATCTCTGCAACCACTGGTTTCAATAGAAAATTTAAAAACTAAGACTCTACAATACATATTTTATTTTTCCCATTTATCTGCTTTTGGGTTTCAGGAAATTGTGAGCACCAGCTCTAGAAAAAGGCAGCAGGATTCACCAGCCAAAACTCTGATATCTTCTAATCAGTTCTGTGAGGGAAGACTCCAGGGTAGGGTCAGACCTAAATAAGGCCTCCAAAAAGGGTGCATCTGAACGGGTCTGGGACAAGGTGAGAACCCTATAGAATTCTGTTCTCTATGCCACTGGGTCACTAACAGTTTTGTTTTTTGTAAGCTTACCTGAAAGAAACTTAAATCACAGAGTTTCTGTAATTTTAATCTCTTCTAGCTAGTGCCCTGTCAAATTTATACTATATACTAATATGCAATTTAAACAAATCCCTTCAGGTTTTGTAGTGTAATTTTATTAGAAAATAAATACCATGCACTTAACAACATAAAAGAAACACATTTTATATGGCCAGGTGCAGTGGCTCACACCTGTAATCCGAGCACTTTGGGTGGCCAAGACAGGTAGAACACAAGGTCAGGAGTTTGAGACCAGCCTGACGAAGATGGTGAAACCTCGCCTCCACTAAAAATACAAAAATTAGCCGGGCGCGGTGGCTCAAGCCTGTAATCCCAGCACTTTGGGAGGCCGAGACGGGCGGATCACGAGGTCAGGAGATCGAGACCATCCTGGCTAATACGGTGAAACCCCGTCTCTACTAAAAAAATACAAAAAACTAGCCGGGCGACGAGGCGGGCGCCTGTAGTCCCAGCTACTCAGGAGGCTGAGACAGGAGAATGGCGTAAACCCGGGAGGCGGAGCTTGCAGTGAGCTGAGATCCGGCCACTGCACTCCAGCCTGGGCGGCAGAGCAAGACTCCGTCTCAAAACAAAAAAAAACAAAAAAAAAAACAAAAATTAGTCAAGTGCGGTAGCAGGTGCCTGTAATACGAGCTACTCAAGGGGCTGAGGCAGGAGAATCGCTTGGACCTGGGTGGCAGAGGTTGCAGTGAGCCAAGATTGCACCACTGCACTCCAGCCTTAGTGACAGAGTAAGACTCCATCTCAAAAATAAAAAAGAAATTGTAATAACAATTTTTCTGTTCATAAATATCCCTTCAGGTGTAGACATGAGAAGTCAGAACATATAAAGAAATAGCCTAAATAAAGCCTAACATTTTGGGCATATCTATTTATTGTACCAACCATATGATGCATAATTCAATTATTTACCCAGTTGCTAGTCTAGACTAAAAGTTTCTGGATTGTAAGAACCACGACTGCTTCATGGCTTTTTTTTTTTTTAATGACCATATGAAATGGAAGCAACTAGTTTATCTATTTGAGTCTCCAGATATTCTCCTTGTTTATCATCCAAGTACCAGAAAACTGGAGAAACTCTCATCTGGGTACCAACCAAAGACACCTCTTGTATGAGAAGATGAACAAACAGAGGATGACTCATTTCTCTTACACTGAGACAGAAGGAAAATTAACCATTCTTGTCAACCTGACATAATTCTGCTTGGGACATCCTCAAATGCCTCAAAGGCACCTAGATGATTATGAGAGAATTCCCAGTGACCAAGGGCTGATGGCCCAATGATAAGCCAGGCTAGAGAGACTCGGGCTGATTCTAAGTAGAAAATGGAACTGTCCTGGTGGAGCTCCAGAAACTAGATCACCTGTTCCAATTTGCTAGCTCCATGGTATAAAATATTTTTTTGGAACTTTTTAAATTTTTTGAACTCTTGGACATCTGAATTTTGCATACTGTACGCACTTGAAAGCATGTTTATGGGTGAAAATGCAGAAGAGGGAAATATGTTATAAAAAATCCATGAATGAACAAGACCTATGCAACAGAACAGAGAGCCCAGAAATAATGCCACCCTCTTGCAACCATCAGATTTTTGCCAAAACTGACAAGAGGAATGTGGGAAGAATTCTCTATTTCATAAATGGTGCTGGAATAACTACCCAGCACTATGTAGAAGACTGAAACTGGACCTCCTCATTACACCATATACAAAAATCAACTCAAAATAAATTAAGAGCAGTGTGGCAATTCCTCACAGAACTAAAAACAGAATTATGATTTGACCCAGCAACCTCATAATTGGGTATATATCCAACTAAATACAAATTATTGTATTACAATGACACATCTACATGCATGTTCACTGCAGCACTATTCACAATAGCAAGACATGGACAGGCACTAAATGCCTATCAATGATAGACTGGATAAAGAAAATATAGCATGGTTAGATGTTGTGGCTCATGCCTGTAATCCCAGCACTTTGGGAGGCCATGGCAGGTGGTTGCCTGAGCTTAGAAGTTTGAGATGAGCCTGGACAATATGACAAAATCCTGTCTCCATGGAAAATATATACATAGAAAAAAAATTGGCCAGGCATGGTAATGCACGCATGTGGTCCCAGCTACAAGGGAGGATGAAGTAGAAAAGAATCACTTGAACTTGGGAGATTGTGGCTAAAGTAAGCCAATATCATGCCCTGGCACTCTAGCCTAGGCAATAAACCTGTCTCCAAAAATAAAATAAAATAAAAGATTTAGTAAAAACAAAATATGGTACATAAACATTACAAAATACTGGAGAGAGCTATATAAAAAAATCATGTCCTGGCCGGGCGCGGTGGCTCAAGCCTGTCATCCCAGCACTTTGGGAGACCGAGACAGGCGGATCACGAGGTCAGGAGATCGAGACCATCCTGGCTAACACGGTGAAACCCCGTCTCTACTAAAAAATACAAAAAACTAGCCGGGCGAGGTGGCGGGTGCCTGTAGTCCCAGCTACTCCGGAGGCTGAGGCAGGAGAATGGCCTAAACCCAGGAGGCGGAGCTTGCAGTGAGCCGAGATCTGGCCACTGCACTCCAGCCCGGGCTAGAGCAAGACTCCCTCTCAAAAAACAAACAAACAAACAAAAAAAACCCATGTCCTTTGCAATAACATAGATGAATCTGGAAACCATTATTCTTAGAAAACGAATGCAGAGGCCAGACGTGGTGGCTCACGCCTGTAATCCCAGCACTTTGGGAGGTTGGGGCGGGCGAATCACCTGAGGTCGGGAGTTTGATACTAGCCTGACCAACATGGATTAACCCTGTCTCTACTAAAAATACAAAATTAGCTAGGCATGGTGGCGCCAACCTGTAACCCCAGCTACTCGAGAGGCTGAGGCAGGAGAATCGTTTGAACCTGGGAAACGAATATTGTGATGAGCCAAGGTGGTACCATGGCTCTCCAGCCTGGACAACAAGAGCAAAACTCCTCAAAAAACCAAAACAAGACAAAACAAAAACAACAAGAAAACTAATGCAGAAATACAAAAACAAATGCATGTTATTATTTTTAAGTAAGAGCTAAGCAATAAGAGCACAGAACACAAACAGAAGAACAATAGACACTGAGGCCTAGTTGAGGCTGGAGGGTGGGAGGACTCAGAGGATCAGAAAACATAATTGTTTGGTGCTATGGGTAGTACCTCAGTGACAAAATAATCTGCACACCAAACCCCCATGACATGATTTTAGCTGTATAACAAACCCACATGTGTACACTGAACCAAAAATAAAAGCTAAAAGAAAAAAAAAAAAAAAATCCCCTGGTGGGAGAGAGTGCAATGTAGGTGAATGGACAGATTTTTATGCTACAGATAGTGGCCCAGGTGGGGCTGTACTCTGATTTATTTCTGTGTGCATGCAGGCAGATGAGATTATGAAAAGCAGGGCCAGAACCCTAGGTTGGTGGAGAAAACAGATTGCTGCTGCAGATTTGCTGTCCGGGGATGGGGATATGCAAGGAAACTTGTAGATATTTTTGGCTTTTAGTCTAGAAATACTTGGATCAAAAATGTCATGGTGAAGTCCCTGAGGGTGGTGCCTAGTCCTGGGAGGTGTGTGGACACATCAATGTCTAGTGTGTGTGTTTGGGAGTGGGTGGGAATCCTGTGGTCACAGCTGCAAGAAAAGGGGTTGTATCATCAGAGCTCCTTTCCTCTAAGTTTTCAGTCCTCTGTCATCCTGGGAGAACACCTGGAATCACAGGACAATGGGTGGTATGACAACCTGTGTATAGGAGAGCAGAGTCTCCCATTCCCAAACACCCAGAGTTTTATTTCAGGCCAGGCCTCCGTGATATCTTTTTTCTGGCACCAAATCTGTAGAGTTTGCTGAACATCAAACAATTCTCCAACAACTACTCATTGTCTAACATTTGAATTCTAACACTACCCAGAGTCAGCACAGATCCTGATTCAGGGCTCGGTCCCACAACATTGTTCTCACTGCAGATGCCAGTCACAAACCCCATGGGCACATCTGTGGTTCTGAGCTACTGTTTAAAAATTGGGGACTCCCATAACCTGCCTGAAGCTCAATAATTTGGTAGAGTTACTCACAGAACTCAGCAAAACACTGTAGTTATGTTTACTGGTTTCATATAGAAGATGTAGCCCAGGAAAAGTCAAATGGAAGAAATGCATAGAACAAAGAAAAGAGATGAGGAAAGATGAAACGCATAATTATGAAAAACATTTGTGATTAATACAATTCTCCTTCCTTTTTGTGCTTCAGGAACAGTTTATGGAAAGAAACGCTCTTCCCATTATGATTAAGATGATGCTCCCTTTTCTTACCTATCACACAGCCAGACACACACTCTGCACATTTTCTCCTTTTTCTCATTAAAAAAAAAAAAAAAAGCTGAATTTGCCATCAGTGGTCAAAATCAATTTTTATTTTATTTTATTTTTGTAGATGGAGTCTCACTCTGTCACCCAGGCTGGAGTGTAATTGGGCCATCTCCGCTCACCGCAACATTCACCTCCCGGGTTCAAGCAATTCTCCTGCCTCAGCCTCCCAAGTATCCGGGATTACAGGCACCTGCCACAATGCCCGGCTAATTTTTGTATTTTTAGTAGACACACGGTTTCACCATGATGGTCAGGCTGGTCTTGAACTCCTGACCTCTGGTGATCCGCCTGCCTCAGCCTCACAAAGTGCTGGGATTGCGGGCTTGAGCCACCGCAACCGGCCTAAAATAAAATATTTCTTTTTTTTTTTTTTTGAGATGGGTCTCGCTCTGTCACTCAGGCTGGAGTGCAGTGGCCGGATCTCAGCTCACTGCAAGCTCCGCCTCCCGAGTTTACGCCATTCTCCTGCCTCAGCCTCCCCAGTAGCTGGGACTACAGGCGCCCGCCACCTCGCCCGGCTAGTTTTTTGTATTTTTTAGTAGAGACGGGGTTTCACCGTGTTAGCCAGGATGGTCTCAATCTCCTGACCTCGTGATCCGCCCGTCTCGGCCTCCCAAAGTGCTGGGATTACAGGCTTGAGCCACCGCGCCCGGCCAATAAAATATTTCTTAATCAAACTTTACTTAAGTTTATCTTCTCTCAGGCTCCTGAAATTTGAGCTACCCTCATTCTTGGTCAACATACAACCCCATTTTATGCCCCTCCTAAGAACATGCTGATTTCAGGGTAAGAAATTCTCTGATCTAAAATCTGACTTTTTCACCCTCCATTTGCCATTTCCCCACAACCTCCTTTCTAATCTTGTTTGCTCTTCCCTAGAAAAGAAAGCCCTTTTCTGCCTATATTTTTGCAAGCAATAAATTATATTATAGTTATTTGGTGCTTCCTTTCATTGCAATACATTTTTGGAATTTTTTTTTTTTTTTTTTACCTGCATCTTGAGAACATGCCTTTAAGGGTGTCAGTACCACATGTTTACCTGCTAGCATGCCATCAACTGGCAGAAAAGACAGAAAAAGTCAACCCATTTCTGTTCCTTAAAGCAGAAGAGATTTAGAAAAATGTGCTGCTCCATAAAGATAAAAAAGTAAGTTTCTCCTTTCCTGTCCTCAGGTGCCCTCCCCTGCCACAGAGAGCAGCAATTTCTGCTACAGAACCTGCAGAGATTAACAGAAGAAATTAAAATGCTGGACACTTTTTATAAATTCTGGAAATTATTAAATTCTTAGTACCAGCTCCCAGGGTGTTATGAGAATTAAATCACATAATGTGTTACGCCCAGCATAGTGCTCTGTATCACAATCTTGAGCACATAGTACCTGCTTCATACAGTAATACAAATATGCACCACTCTGACCTGTCCATACCAAGCCAAAACAGAAAAGGCCCTGTGGCCATGCTTTAGTGCAAAGGTGGAACTTAATTCTCATGAATGTATTTTGAAGGCCTCATACACAATTCTAGCCTCACCTTAGAGTCACATGAGGCCCTTCATTAAAACAACACGGATTCTTCCACCCAGAACAATAAACAGAAGCTGTGGGGAGAGGACAAGAGATTTCTGCGTATTGGCCATGTGATCCTAATGAGAAGTCTGGGCTGATAACCACTAAAGCTAAGCATTGCCTCTCAAGCTTTAAAGAACTTATAAATCACTTGGTAATTTTGGCCCCATTTTAGGTAACGTGATTGTGCAGGTTTGAAAAGGGTCCATGAATCAGTGTTTTAAACAAGTTCCCTGTCAATGCTGATGTTACTGCTCCTTGGCTCATTATTAGCATTAGTTAGAAAAGCAGGCAAAGGCGAGGTCCTTTACACTTAGCACTGTTGTCACAGCCAGCTACTTCTGGTACAAATAAGGACAGCTCATCTCCATCCTAAAGTTGTATATTCTTTGCCGACTCTTTAAATTTTGCAGAAGAAACAGAAGGCAGCAATGTCTGAATAAGTCTGGATTTAAAAAACATGTACCCATGTACTAGTGCAATGCTTATTAAGCAGTTACTATGTGCTCAAGTATGATACAGAGCACTGTGCTGGGCGTAACACATTATGTAATTTAATTCTTATAACACCCTGGAGCTGGTACTAAGGATTTGATAATTACCAGGATTTAGAAAACGGGCCCAGAATTTTAATTTCTTCTGTTTTTCTGTCATCAACTTTTTAAAAAAGTTGTATAGAATAAAAGCTAAGTATAGACAGATGAATGAGATATAAAAAGAAAAATTATTTTAGAGAAAATTTTACTCTGTTTATATTTACTTTTTTTGTGACTTATGGAGCAACTACTGGATCTGCAGGAATAAAAAACAAGTTGCTAAATAGAATGTCTCTGCATCCACTCGTTTTCATAGAAAATTTAAAAATGAAGACCCTCAAATACATTATTTTTTGTACTTACCTGCCTTCGGATTTCAGGAAATTGTGAGCAGCAGCTCTAGAAATGCTGCAGGATTCACCAGCTAAATCTCTTATCCCTGCCAATCAGTTCTGTGAGGCAAGACTCCAGGGTAGGTCTGGACCTACATAAGGCCTCCAAAAAATGTGAATCTGAACAGGTCTGGGGCAGGGTGAGGATCCTTTGTAGAATTCTGTTCTCTATGCCACTGGGATACTTCCAGTTTTGTTTTTCTAAGCCTACCTAAAAGAAACTTAAATCCCAGAGTTTCTGTAATTTTAACATTTTCTAGCCACTGCCCTGTTAACTTTATACTATATACTAATATGTAATTTAAACAAATCTCTTAAGGTTTCCTAGGATAATTTTAGTAGAAAATAAATATGTAAAGTTAGCAAGGTAAAAGAAACTATAAGGCTGGGCGCAGTGGCATTCCAGCACTTTGAAAGGCCAAGGTGGGTGGATCATGAGGGCAGGAGTTTAAGACCAGCCTGACCAAGATGGCAAAACCTCGCCTCTACTAAAAATACAAAAATTAGCTGGGCACTGTGGCTGTGGCCAGCAATCTTAGCTACCTGGGAGGCTGAGGCTGGAGAATCACTTGAACCCAAGTGGTAGAAATTGCAGTGAGCCGAGACCGTGCCACTGCACTCCAGCCTGGGCAACTGAGTAAGATTCTGTATATATATATATATATATACATAAACAAAACAAAAAACAAAAAAAGTGACAATTATTCTGTTCATAACTTTCACTTCAGGTGTAGACATCAGAAGTCACAACAGTATAAAGTGGTGTAAATAAAGCCCAAGATTTTGGACACATCTATATATTGTAGCAACCATATGATGCTTAATTCAACTATTTATCCAGTTGCTAGTCTAGACTAAAAGTTTCTGGATTGTAGGAACCATGATTGCTTCATGTATTTTTTTTTGTCATTATGATTATTTAATGATAAATTCTACCCATAAGAGATTTTTTTACAGAGGTTAATTTTTAACTTTTATTTATTTATATATATGTGTGTATATGTTTTTTATTATACTTTAAGTTCTAGGGTACATGTGCACAACGTGCAGGTTTGTTACATATGTATACTTGTGCCATGTTGGTGTGCTGCACCCATCAATTCATCAGCACCCATCAACTCATCATTTACATCAGGTATAACTCGGTCTCTGAATGAGTTTCAGTGCCATCCCTCCCCCCCATGTATTTTTTTAATGGCCATATGAAATGGAAGTAACGAGTTTACCTACTTGGGTCTCCAGGTCTCCTTGTTTATCATCCAAGTACCAGAAAACTGGATAAATTCTCATCTGAGTACCAACCAAAGATAACTCTCATATAAGGGGATGAACAAACACAGGATGACTGATTTATCTTACACTGAGACAGAAGCAGAATTAATCACTCTTATCAACCTGACACAATTCTGCTCTGGATATTCCCAAATGCCTCAAAGACATCTAGGTGATTGTGAGAGAATTCCCAGTGACCATGGGTTGATGTCTCAATGATAAGCCAGGATGGAGAGACTCAGGCTGATTCTAAGTAGAAAATGCTCCAGAACCTGATCACCCATTCTGATTTGCTAGCTCTTGGGTAAGAGAAAGAACAAAAATACTCTACTCCAGTAAGACATTTTACAGGTAAATATAGTTGTGGTCATGGTCTGGCTTTGTGGCCTTGATCTCTCAATCCTAAGATGCTTATTTACACTTACAGATTCTGCCATCAGATTCTATTTCCTCCTGGAAACTCTTACATAACTATATCAGACCAATGAACAAGATGAGAAAAATCTCAGAACCACACTCTCAAATGGGGGCTGTAAGATGTTTATGTTGACATTTCACAATGCATAAAATACCTTTTTTTTAGTTTTCTGTACATTCTCTATCCAAAGTCCGATCCTTTTTTGTAAAGCCCAGGCAGAAGCCAGACCTTATCTGCAGATTCTAGGTAGGATCCACCTGGCTCTGCATCCTTTGGTGTTACAGCAAGTGGAGTGCAATCAGAGAAGAGATTCCCTAATAACACATTCTAAGTAATAAGTCTCTATAGAAAAAAAAAAAAAAAAGCTTACACAACACGAATATAAGTAGACAGTTCATTTGGGTCAAGTTTAAGGATTATAACCTGGGAGCAAAGACTCAAGTTGCCTGAAATCTAACTTTGATTAGCAGCAGTTCCAAGAGGAGTTGTAAAGACAAAAACAAAGGGACAGAGAGTGGACTGATAGTTGTTTGTCAGAAAATTTTATTTATTTAAATAAATAACATTGGTTATTGATTAGATATATACCATTATGGTTTAGGGTATGAGATAGTGTCCAATGTGGTATTATTAGTTTTATATATATCTACCTGTGGCAATAGTGAACAGTTTCAAGAGATGAATACATAATTTAAAGGGGGAGAACGACATAATGGCACTTTCAATGTCTGAGTTTTATAACCAAAAGTACTTGCGTGTTTTAGATAAAAATTTTCCATTTCCCAAATCTTGAGACCTGGATACAAAATGTAGAGCTGCAGATTTAGGGCCTGAATGGCTGGAGTAGCAGCAGGTCTTACCTGCACATTTGTGATCATTTTACCAACAGAAAAAAGGGGAAAGTGGAGATTCTCATGTCTACATGTGTACTCAATGAATACATGTTACTCTGATTAGGTTTCTGGGCCCCACAGTCTCTGAATGAGTTTCAGGTCTGAAGATAACAAGAATCATTGAGGGAGATAAAATGATTGTTGCCCAGTGAAGTTGGTAGAAATTTGGTCCAGCCTCTCTAGAATTGACTGTTGAGGACTATAGATACCAAACAGGCAGAAACACAATTCTGCCTGCATATTTAGGGGACAGCATGCACTTTGTTGCACAAGTGTGAGTTGACCAGAAGTCTGAGGGAAAGTCCCCCCTACAGTAAATTCTGGTTGGCACCTTATGTGTTTATATCATATCTGGTAATTACAGACAGTGTTTGGAAAAAATAATTCAATGAAAAATTTTCTCCAGCCCCAGAAATATCCTACAATAATAAACAGAAAGAAAACTGTTTTATTACACAATCAAACTTGAATGTGACATGCATTATAGTCAATCTGCTTAAAAGACTGTAGAGACAGAAAGATGGTCACCAAAATTAGTCCACAAATATAAGAATTTACAGCACCATGTCATATATAGTTCATCCTAAATTCACCTGGAGATTGAAGAGGCTATCTGTGTATGCTAACTGTTTATATTCAATGACAAATAAACTTTTCACATCTTCATAACAGGAGGTAGTTTAGCAGCTTGAAACCAGGTACTTGCTGAAGGTAGGCTTTCACTCTGCTACAAAAATGGTTGAAAAGAGTTCTCTCCTTTTGGCTACTTTTTAGAGCAGTGGTTCTGCACTCTATGGCATTGGCTACAGCACTCTTGCTTGCTTTTTCCTGGTTGCTAGTGTCCTCTCTTGACCTCTATCATCTGCCACTGAGGCACAGTCTTGAGCACAGCTCAGTTTATGTGAACCACAATTCCCACAGCAGCACTCTAGTGTCACATCAGACAGAAAGCCTGAGCTGCAGGAGGAGAGCCTGGAGGCCTCGTGAGTGGAATTGCACCTTCACAATAATGGGAATATGACCAATGTTTCAGCCCCAGTTTTTAATTATGATGACATGGAAAAAATTTGGATGCATTGCTAGCACGAGTCCAGATAGAGATAGCTCCAAAAGTTCTCACGGTGACAGCCTACCTCATTCAGACACCATGGGATACTAATAAGGCTTCTGAAACAGACACCCAAATTTTTGGAGAGAAAAACAGATCTCCACCTGAGCAAGATAATTTTGAGAGAAAAAAGTTAAAAAGATCTTAAGAAAAAGCTCAGTTTTGATATGATTGATCAAGTTAGCCAGAAAATATTCCCCTAAAAGCATTTTCTCTCTAAACACCCAAAGTGCACAATTATGCTCAGCATGTGAAACATGAGCATTATGAAGAAAGGGGGCAGAATTTCATAAGAATTTTATAAAGCTTTTGTTCCCATCTCTGCTGCTCATTTCCTAGCCATTGAAGGGGGGTTCTATATTGAAATACATCTGACAACTTCCAACAACACTTTTTGATGAAGAAATAGAATCTGACTGTGTTCACATTGTGGAATATATTAGAACTTCCAACATAGTTAACTGAAGATCTATCATGGTTTTTGGGTGACCACATCACCTGTCTTTATTTCATTTGTAATAGCAGCATTCCAATTTAGTGAAATAAAATACACTAAAATTGTGTTTACTCATAATTATCCCTATTGAATAAAGTAATAAACATGTCAGACTAATATCTACTGTAACAATTTGTAGTACTTTTTTGGGGTATTAGATACAAATATCTAAGTATGAATAATTTTAATAAACTAGTAGTAATGCATGTAGCATTTAAAAAAATTTTAACTATACTTCAAAGTTTATATTTCACAAGTGTAAATAACAATATTAAAATAACCATATAAGGGATTCATTCAAAGTAAGTATTGTGGCTTTATATTCATAGTATTATAAAAAATACTGTTTATGGCTCACACCTGTAATCCCAGCCAGCACTTTGGGAAACTGAGGTGTGTGGATCACCTGAGGTCAAGAGTTCACAATCAAGCTGGCCAACATGGTGATACCCTATCTCTACTAAAAATACAAAAACTTAGCCAGGCATGGTGGCATGTACCTATAATCCCAGCTACTCAGGAGGCTGAGGCAGGAGAATTGCTTGAACCCAGGTCTCAGTGGTTGCAGTGAGCAGAGAGCAAGCCCTTACACTCCAGCCTGGGCAAAAGAGTGAGACTCTGTCTCAAAAAAAAAAAAAAAAAAAAAAAAGAAGAAGAAAATACTGTTTAATGTATGTGAATGTATTGTTATGTGTACTGTCTGCAAACGCTACACATAACTATGCTAATTATTCTGAAGTAATTAGTAGAAATCTAGGTACAACTACAGACTCTACTGTTCAGTTTATGCCCTGAACTGTTTTTGCTTTTGCTGTGTAAGTACTTCAGCCTGCAAATTTTGGATAACTACCTTGGCTAATCAGGTTTCTTTCAAAGAAACCATCTTTTAGTGTTTATCACTCTGTATAAATTTAATTCTATGTTTCTACTAAGCTTCTGTGTGCTCTTACAATGAGCTTTTATCTAAACACAAATGTGTTTACTTTAAAAGACTAAAAATGGGCCAGGGATGGTGGCTCACACCTGTAATCCCAGCACTTTTGGAGGCTGAGGCAGGTGGATCACTTGAGTTTGGGAGTTCGAGACCAGCCTATCTACTAAAAATACAAAATTAGTTGAGTGTGGTGACACGTGACTGTAACCCCAACTACTTGGGAGGCTGAGGTGGGAGAATCCCTTGAACCTGGGGGGCAGAGGTTACGTGAGCCAAGATCATGCCATTGCACTCCAGCCTGGGTAACAAAAGTGAAACTCCATGTCAAAAAAAAAAGTCCTAAAAAGGAGAAAAATAAACTTTTTAAAATTAGAAACAAAGCAATAAATCAGAAGTACTAGATAAGATAATCTAAAGTAAAAAAAAAAAAAATCACAGAAAGTTTATTTGTTAATATGGTTTACAGATATTTCAAGAAAGCAGAGAAAAATATCTACATATAATCTAAATCCCTTAAGGAAAAAGAATAAGAAAAAAATTTTTTGGAACTTTTTAAAGAGTTTTTGAACTCTTGGTGACCTAAGTTTTGCAAATTGGATGCACTTGAAAGAATGTTAGCCTGGGTGTGGTGGCTCACACTGGGAATCCCAGCACTTTGGGAGGTTGAGGTGAGCAGATAACCGAGGTCAGGAGTTGGAGACCAGCCTGACCAACAAGGAGAAACCCTGTCTCTACTAAAAATGCAAAATTGGCTGGCATGATGGCGCATGCCTGTAATCCCAACTACTCGGGAGGCTGGGGCTTGAACAAAGGAGGTGGAGGTTGTGGTGAGTCGAGATCATGCCACTGCACTCCAGCCTGGGCAACAATAGCTAAAGTGCATCTCCAAAAAAAAAAAAAAAAAAAGAATGTTTATGGGGAAGCAGAAGAGAGAAAGATGTTATAAAAAATTCATGAGTGCATAAGACCAATGTAACAGAATAAAGAGCACAGAAATAATGCTACCTTCTTGCAACCATCAGATTTTTGACAAAGCTGACAAAAGAAATGTGGGAAAAATTCTCTATTTAATAAATGGTGCTGGAATAACTAACTAGTACTATGTAGAACACTTAAACTGAACCCCTTAATTACACCATATACAATAATCAACTCAACATAAAGACTTAAATGTAAAACATAACATTATAAGAAACTCTGCAAGATAACCTAAAAGTTACCATTCTAGACAGAAAAACCTGCAAGATAACCTAAAAGCTACCATTCTAGACATAGAAACCTGCAAACACTTGAGGATGAAGCTACCAAAAGCAATTGCAACAAAAGCAAAAGTTGACAAATGGGACCTATTTAAACTAAAGAGCTTCTTCACAGCAAAGGAAACTATCAACAGAGTAAACAGACAACCTACAGAAGAAAAGAAAATATTTGCAAACTTTGCCTCTGACAAAGGTCTAATATCCAGAATTAATAAGAACTTAAACAAGTTTACAAGAAAAAAAAAAAAAACCTCATTAAAAAGTAGGCAAAAAACATGAACAGATGCTTTTCAAAGGAAGACATACATGTGGCTAACAAGCATATGAAAAACAAAGCTCATAGGTGATCATTAAAGAAATTAAGGGCCGGGCGCGGTGGCTCAAGCCTGTAATCCCAGCACTTTGGGAGGCCGAGACGGGCGGATCACGAGGTCAGGAGATCGAGACCATCCTGGCTAATACGGTGAAACCCCGTCTCTACTAAAAATACAAAAACTAGCCGGGCGAGGTGGCGGGCGCCTGTAGTCCCAGCTACTTGGGAGGCTGAGGCAGGAGAATGGCGGAAACCCAGGAGGCAGAGCTTGCAGTGAGCTGAGATCTGGCCACTGCACTCCAGTCCGGGCGACAGAGCGAGACTCCGCCTCAAAAAAAAAAAAAAAAAAAGAAATTAAGGCCGGGCGCGGTGGCTCAAGCCTGTAATCCCAGCACTTTGGGAGGCCGAGACGGGTGGATCACGAGGTCAGGAGATCGAGACCATCCTGGCTAACACGGTGAAACCCCGTCTCTACTAAAAAATACAAAAACTAGCCGGGCGAGGTGGCAGGCGCCTGTAGTCCCAGCTACTCGGGAGGCTGAGGCAGGAGAATGGCGTGAACCCGGGAGGCGGAGCTTGCAGTGAGCTGAGATCCGGCCACTACACTCTGGCCGGGGCGACAGAGCGAGACTCCGTCTCAAAAAAAAAAAAAAAAAAAGAAATTAAAAAGAAGCTGGCACGGTGTCTCATACCTGTAATCCCAGCACATTGGGAGGCTTAAGGAGGCAGATCACAAGATCAGGAGTTTGAGACCAGCCTGTCCAATGTGGTGGAACCTTGTCTCTAATAAAAATACAAAAATTGCCTGTAATCCCAGCACTTTGGGAGGCCGAGACGGGCGGATCACGAGGTCAGGAGATCCAGACCATCCTGGCTAACACGGTGAAACCCCGTCTCTACTAAAAATACAAAAAACTAGCCGGGCGAGGTGGCGGGCGCCTGTAGTCCCAGCTACTCCGGAGGCTGAGACAGGAGAATGGCGTAAACCCGGGAGGCGGAGCTTGCAGTGAGCTGAGATCCGGCCACTGCACTCCAGCCTGGGTGGCAGAGCAAGACTCCGTCTCAAAAAAAAAAAAAAAAAATACAAAAATTAGCCTGGCATGGTAGTGGGCACTTGTAGTCCCAGCTACTCAGGAGGCTGAGACAGGAGAATCGCTTAAACCTGGGAGGCGGAGGTTGCAATGAGCCGACATTGTGCCACTGCATTCCAGCTTGGGTGACAGAGTCAGTCTCCAACTTGAAAAAAAAAAGAAAGAAAGAAATTAAAATAAAAACCACAATGAGATACTATCTCACATCAGTCAGAATGGCTATTTTTAAAAAGCCAAAAAATAACAGATGCTTCCAAGGTTTCACAGAAAAGGGAATGCTTATACTCGCTGGTGGGAGTGTAAATTAGTTCAACAACAGTAAAAATCAATGTGGCAATTCCTCACAGAACTAAAAAGAGAATTATCATTTGACTCAGGAACCTGATAATTGGGTATATACCCAAAGAAATATAAATTATTATAAAGACACATCCGCATGCATGTTCACTGCAGCACTATTCACAATAGCAAAGACATGGACAGGCCCTATATGCCTATCAATGGTAGACTGGATAAAGAAAATATGGTATGATCAGAAGTGGTGGCTTATGCCTGCAATCCCAGAGCTTTGGAAGGCTGAGGTAGGTGGATTGCCTGAGCTTAGAAGTTTGAGACTGGCCTGAAAAAAATAGCAAAATCTTGTCTACACAGAAAATACAAAAAAAAAAAAAAGTGGCCAGGCATGGTAATGCACATTGTAGTCCCAGCTACTTGAGAGGATGAGGGAAGGGAGAATTGCTTGAGCCTGGGAGGCTGAGACTAAAGTAAGCCAAAATCACACCATGGCAATCTAGCTTGGGCAATAAGTGAGACCCAGTATCCAAAGATAAAATAAAAGATTTAGTAAAAAAAAAAAAATATGGCACATAAACATCATGGAATACTCTGTGGCCATTAAAAAAAAAAAAAAATCATGTCCTCTGCAATAACATCAATGAAGCCCATTAAAAAAAAAATCAGCTCTGATCTTAGTTATTTCTTGCCTTTTGCTAGCTTTTAAATGTGTTTGCTATTGCTTCTCTAATTCTTTTAATTGTGATGTTAGGGTGTCAATTTTAGATCTTTCCTGCTTTCTCTTGTGGGCATTTAGTGCTATAAATTTCCCTCTACACACTGCTTTAAATGTGTCCCAGAGATTCTGGTATGTTGTGTCTTTGTTCTCATTGGTTTCAAAGAACATCTTTATTTCTGCCTTCATTTCATTATGTACCCAGTAGTCGTTCAGGAGCAGGTTGTTCAGTTTCCATGTAGTTGAGCAGTTTTGAATGAGTTTCTTAATCCTGATTTCTAGTTTGACTGCACTGTGGTCTGAGAGACTGTTATACTTTTTGTTCTTGTACATTTGCTGAGGAGTGCTTTACTTCCAACTATGTGGTCAATTTTGGAATAAGTGTGATGTGGTGCTGAGAAGAATGTATATTCGGTTGATTTGAGGTGGAGACTTCTGTAGATGTCTATTGGATCCACTTGGTGCAGAGCTGAATTCAATTCCTGGATATCCTTGCTAACTTTCTGTCTCACTGACCTGCCTAATGTTGACAGTGGGGTGTTAAAATCTCCCATTATTATTGTGTTGGAGTCTAAGTCTCTTTGTAGGTCTCTAAGGGCTTTCTTTATGAATCTTTTGATCTTTGTTGGTTTAAAGTCTGTGTTTTCAGAGACCAGGATTGCAACACCTGCTTTTTTTGTTGTTGTTTTTCATTTGCTTGGGAGATCTTCCTCCATTCCTGTATTTTGAGCCTATGTGTGTCTCTGCACATGAGATGGGTCTCCTGAATACAGCACACTGGTGGGTCTTGACTCTATCTGATTTGCCAGTCTGTGTCTTTTAATTGGGGCATGTAGCCCATTTACATTTAAGGTTAATATTGTTATGTGTGAATTTGGTCCTGTCATTATGATGTTAGCTGGTTATTTTGCCTGTTAGTTGATGCAGTTTCTTCCTAGCATTGATGGTCTTTACAATTTGGCATGTTTTTGTAGTGCCTGGTATCGGTTGTTCCTCTCCATGTTTAGTGGTTCTTTCAGGAGTTCTTGTAAGGCAGGCCTGGTGGTGACAAAATCGATCAGCATTTGTTTGTCTGTAAAGGATTTTATTTCTCCTTCGTTTATGAAGCTTAGTTTGGCTGGATATGAAATTCTGGGTTGAAAATTCCTTTCTTTAAGAATGTTGAATATTGGTCCCCACTCTCTTCTGGCTTGTAGAGTTTCTGCTGAGAGATCTGCTGTTAGTCTGATGGGCTTCCCTTTGTGGATAACCTGACCTTTCTCTCTGGCTGCCCTTAAGATTTTTTCCTTCATTTCAACTTTGGTGAATCTGACAATTATGTGTCTTGGAGTTGCTCTTCTCGAGGAGTACCTTTGTGGTGTTCTCTGTATTTCCTGAATTTGAATGTTGGCCTGCCTTGCTAGGTTGTGGAAGTTCTCCTGGATAATATCCTGAAGAGTGTTTTCCAACTTGGTTCCATTCTCCCCGTCACTTTCACGTACACCAATCAGACGCAGATTTGGTCTTTTCACATAGTCCCATATTTCTTGGAGGCTTTGTTCATTTCTTTTTAGTTGTTTTTCTCTAAACTTCTCTTCTTGCTTCATTTCATTCATTTGATCTTCAATCACTGATACCCTTTCTTCCACTTGATCAGATTTGCTACTGAGGCTTGTATATGCATCACGTGTTTCTCGTGTCATGGTTTTCAGCTCCGTCAGGTCACTGAAGCTCTTCTCTACATGTTCTATTACAGTTAGGCATTTGTTGAACATTTCTTCAATTTTTTAGCTTCTTTGTGATGGGTTCGAACATCCTCCTTTAGCTTGGAGGAGTTTGTTATTACCGATTGTCTGAAGACCTGAAGGAGAGAGAGACACAAAAAAAAAACTTCAAAAAAAAAAAAATCAATGAATCCAGGAGCTGCTTTTTTGAAAAGATCAACAAAACTGATATACCACAAGCAAGATTAATAAAGAAGAAAAGAGAGAAGAATCAAATAGATGCAATAAAAAAAAGATAAAGGGGATATCACTACCAATCCCACAGAAACAAAAAAATAGCAACAAAGAATACTATAAAAACCTCTACACAAATAAACTAGAAAATCTAGAAGAAATGGATAAATTCCTGGACACATACACCCTCCCAAGACTAAACCAGGAAGAAGTTGAATCCCTGAATAGATCAATAACAGGCTCTGAAATTTAGGCAATAATTAATAGCCTATCAACCAAAAAAAAGTCCAGGACCAGATAGGTTCACAGCCGAATTCTACAAGAGGTTCAAAGAGGAGCTGGTACCATTCCTTCTGGAACTACTTCAATCAATAGAAAAAGAGGGAATCCTCCCTAACTCATTTTATGAGGCCAGCATCATCCTGCTACCAAAGCCTGGCAGAGACACAACAAAAAAAGAGAATTTTAGACTAATATCCTTGAAGAACATGGATGCAAAAATCCTCAGTAAAATACTGGCAAACTGAACCTGGCAGCACATTAAACAGCTTATCCACCACAATCAAGTTGGCTTTATCCTTGGGATGCAAGGCTGGCTCAACATATGCAAATCAATAAACACAATCCATCATGTAAACAGATCCAAAGACAAAAATCACACCATTATCTCAATAGATGCAGAAAAGGCCTTCAACAAAATTCAACAGCCCTTCATGGTAAAAACTCTCAATAAACTAGGTATTGATGGGACGTATCTCAAAATAATAAGAGCTATTTATGACAAACCCACAGCCAATATCATACTGAATGGGCAAAAACTGGAAGCATTCCCTTTGAAAACTGGTACAAGACAGGGATGCTCTCTCTCACCACTCCTATGCAACATAGTGTTGGAAGTTCTGGCCAGGGCAATCAGGCAGGAGAAAGAAATAAAGGGTATTCAATTAGTAAAAGAGGAAGTCAAATTGTCCCTGTTTGCAGATGACATGATTGTATATTTAGAAAACCCCGTCGTCTCAGTCCTAAATCTCCTTAAGCTGATAAGAAACTTCAGCAAAGTCTCAGGATGCAAAATCAATGTGCAAAAATCACAACCATTCCTATACACCAATAACAGACAGAGAGCCAAATCATGAGTGAACTCCCATTCACAATTGCTTCAAAGAGAATAAAATACCTAGGAATCCAACTTACAAGAGATGTGAAAGACCAAGGAGAACTATAAATACTGCTCAACAAAATAAAACAGGACACAAACAAATGGAAGAACATTCCATGCTCATGGATAGGAAGAATCAATATCATGAAAATGGCCATAGTGCCCAAGGTAATTTATAGATTCAATGCAATCCCCCAATCAAGCTACCAATGACTTTCTTCACAGAATTGGAAAAAACTACATTAAAGTTCATATGGAATCAAAAAACAGCCCGTATCCCCAAGACAATCCTAAGTCAAAAGAACAAAGCTGGAGACATCAAGCTACCTGACTTCAAACTATACTACAAGGCTACAGTAACCAAAACAGCATGATACTGGTACCAAAACAGAGATATAGACCAATGGAACAGAACAGAGCCCTCAGAAATAATACCACACAGCTACAACCATCTGATCTTTGACAAACTTGACAAAAACCAGAAATGGGGAAAGGATTCCCTATTTAATAAATGGTGCTGGGAAACTGGCTAGCCATATGTAGAAAGCTGAAAGTGGATCCCTTCCTTCCACCTTATACAAAAATTAACTCAAGATGGATTAAAGACTAAAGTGTTAAACCTAAAGTCATAAACAACCTAGAAGAAAGAAAATGTAGGCAATACCATTCAGGATACCATATCCATGGACATGGACTTCATGACTAAAACACCAAAAGCAATGGCAACAAGAACCAAAATTGACAAATGGGATCTAATTAAACTAAAGAGCTTCTGCACAGCAAAAGAAACTACCATCAGAGTGAACAGGTATCCTACAGAATGGGAGAAAATTTTTACAATCTACCCATCTGACAAAGGGCTAATATCCAGAATCTACAAAGAACTTAAACAGATTTACAAGAAAAAATATGAAAAACCCCAACAAAAAGTGGGCAAAGGATATGAACAGACACTCCTCAAAAGAAGACATTTATGCAGCCATCAGACACATGAAAAAATACTCATCATCACTGGCCATCAGAGAAATGCAAATCAAAACCACAATGAGATACCATCTCCTACAAGTTAGAATGGCAATAATTAAAAGTCAGGAAATAACAGGTGTTGGAGAGGATGTGGAGAAATATGAACACTTTTACACGTTGGTGGGACTGTAAACTAGTTCAACCATTGTGGAAGACAGTGCGGCAATTCCTCAAGGATCTAGAACTAGAAATACCATTTGACCCAGCCATCCCATCACTGGGTATATACCCAAAGGATTACAAATCATGCTGCTATAAAGACACATGCACATGTATGTTTATTGTGGGACTATTCACAATAACAAAGATTTGGAACCAACCCAAATGTCCATCAATGATAGATTGGATAAAGAAAATGTGGCATTGGCCGGGCGCGGTGGCTCAAGCCTGTAATCCCAGCACTTTGGGAGGCCGAGACGGGCGGATCACGAGGTCAGGAGATCGAGACCATCCTGGCTAACATGGTGAAACCCCGTCTCTACTAAAAAAAAAAATACAAAAAACTAGCCGGGCGACGTGGCGGGCGCCTGTAGTCCCAGCTGCTTGGGAGGCTGAGGCAGGAGAATGGCGTAAACCCAGGAGGCGGAGCTTGCAGTGAGCTGAGACCCGGCCACTGCACTCCAGCCTGGGCGGCAGAGCCAGACTCCGTCTCAAAAAAAAAAAAAAAAAAAAAAGAAAATGTGGCACATATACACGATGGAATACTATGTAGCCATAAAAAAGGATGAGTTAATGTCCTTTGTTAGGGACATGGATGAAGCTGGAAACCATCATTCTGAGCAAACTATTGCAAGGATAGAAAACCAAACACCGCATGTTCTCACTCATAGGTGGGAACTGAACAATAAAAACAGTTGGACACAGGGTGGGGAACATAACATGCCGGGGCCTGTTGTGGGGTGAGGGGGGGGAGAGAGGGATAGAATTAGGAGATATACCTAAAATAAATGACGAGGGCCGGGCGCGGTGGCTCAAGCCTGTAATCCCAGCACTTTGGGAGGCCGAGACGGGCGGATCACGAGGTCAGGAGATCGAGACCATCCTGGCGAACACGGTGAAACCCCGTCTCTACTAAAAAATACAAAAAACTAGCCGGATGACGTGGTGGGCGCCTGTAGTCCCAGCTATTTATGAAGCTGAGGCAGGAGAATCGTTTGAACCCGGGAGGCAGAGGTTGCAGTGAGCCGAGATCACGCCATTGCACTCCAGCCTGGGCGACAGAGCAAGACTCCGTCTCAAAAAAATAAATAAATAAATAAATAAATAAATGACGAGTTAATGGGTGCAGCACACCAACATGGCACATGTACACATATGTAACAAACCTGCACGCTGTGCACATGTACCCTAGAACTTAAAGTATAATAATAAAAAAATTAATAATAAAAAAAATCAGGTCTTTGCAATAATATCAAGGCACAGTGACTCACGCCTCTAATCCCAGCACCTTGGAAGGCCAAGATTGGTGGATCACCTAAGTTTGAGAGTTTGAGACCAGCCTGACCAACATGGAGAAACCAAATCTCTACTAAAAATACAAAATTAGTCAGTCATTGTGGTGCACGCCTGTAATCCCAGCTACTCAGAAGGCTGAGGCAGGAGAATCGCTTGAACCCAGGACGTGGAGGTTGCGGTTAGTGGAGATCACGCTGTTGCACTCAAGCCTGGGCAACAAGAGTGAAACTCTGTCTCAAAAACCAAAACAGTAACAAAAAACAAACCAAACCAAAAAGAAAACTAATGTAGAAAAAGAAAACCAAATACATGTTATTATTTATAAGAGCTAAATAATAAGAACACATGAACACAAAGAGAAGAACAACAGACACTGAGGACTAGTTGAGGGTGGAGGGTACAAGGATTCAGAGGATCAGAAAACATACCTGTTTGGGCCGGGCGCGGTGGCTCAAGCCTGTAATCCCAGCACTTTGGGAGGCTGAGACGGGCGGATCACGAGGTCAGGAGATCGAGACCATCCTGGCTAACACGGTGAAACCCCGTCTCTACTAAAAATACAAAAAAACTAGCCGGGCGAGGTGGCGGGCGCCTGTAGTCCCAGCTACTCGGGAGGCTGAGGCAGGAGAATGGCGTAAAACCCGGGAGGCGGAGCTTGCAGTGAGCTGAGATCTGGCCACTGCACTCCAGTCCGGGCGACAGAGTGAGACTCCACCTCAAAAAAAAAAAAAAAAAGAAAACATACCTGTTTGGTGCTATGGGTAGTACCTCAGGGACAAAATAATCTGCACACCAAACCCCCGTGACATAATTTGCTGTATGACAAACCCACATGTGTACCCCAAAACAAAAATTTAAGCTAAAAGGAAAAAAAAAATCCCATGGTGAGAGAGAGTGTAATGTAGCGGAAAGGACTGATTTTCACTATAGCTAGTGGTCCCAGTGGGGCTGTACTCTGATTTATTTCTGTGTGCATGCAGGCAGATGAGATTATGAACAAGTGGCCCAGAACCCTAGGTTGGTGGAGAAAACAGGTTGCTGCAGCAGATTTAGTGTCTGAGGGGATATGCCAGAAGACTTGAAGACACTTATTTTTTTTGGTAAAAAACACGGATCAAAAATGCTGTGGTGAAGTTCCTGATGGTGATGCCTACTCCTGGGAGGAGTGTGGACACGTCAATATCTAATGTGTGTGTTTTGGAGTGGGTGGGAATCCTGTGGTGGTAGCTGTGTGAAAAGGGGGTCTGTCATTAGAGCTCCTTTCCTCTAAGTTTTCAGTCCTCTGTCACCCTGGGAGAAGACCTGGAATCACAGGACAATGGGCAGTGTGACAGCCTGTGTACAGGAGAGCGGAGTCTCTCATTCCCAAACACCGAGTTTTATTCCAGGCAAGGACTCTGTCATATCTTATTTTTGGCACCAAATCTGTAGAGTTTGCTGAACATCAAAAAATTATTCAGCAACTTATTGCCTAACATTTGAATTCTGACACCACCCACAGTCAGAACAGGCTCTGATTCAGGGCTTGGGTTCCAACATTGTCCTCACTGCAGATGCCAATCACAAACCCCATGGTCCCATGTATGCTTCTGAGCTAATGTTTAATATTTGGGGACTGCCATGACCTCCCTTAAGTTTAATAATTTTGTAGAGCTACTCACAGAACTCAGCAAAACACTGGTAACCACAGTTTACCAGTTTCATATATAAGATGCAGATGAAGAAAAGTCAAATGGAAGAAATGCATAGAACAATGAAAAGTGATAGGGAAAGATGAAATGCATAGACAATGCTGGAAAATATTTGCGATTAATACAATTCTCCATCCTTTATGTGCTCCAGGAACAGTTTATGGAAAGAAACACTCTTCCCATTATGACTTACACGGTGCTCCGTTTTCTTACCTATCACAGAGCCAGACACACACTCTGCACATTTTCTCCTTTTTCTCATTAAAAAAAAATCAGCTGAATTTGTCTTCAGTGGTAAAAATAAAATATTTCTGACTTTTTCTTCAGCCGGAGTCTCACTCTGTCACCCAGGCATAAGTACAGTGGCGTGATCTTGGCTCACTGCAACATCTGCATCCTGGGTTCAAGAAATTCTCCTGCCTCAGCCTCCAGAGTAGCTGGGATTATAGGCACCCGCCACCATGCCTGGCTAATTTTTGTATTTTAAGTAGAAACAGGGTTTCACCATGTTGCATAAACTGGTCTCAAACTCATGACCTCAGGTGATCTGCATGCCTTGGTCTCCCAAACTCCTGGGATTACAGGTGTGAGCCACCATGCCAGGCCTAAAATAAAATATTTCCTTCTTTTTTTTTTTTTTAAGTTGGAGTCTCGTTCTGTTGAATAGGCTGGAGTGCAATGGCACAATCTTGGCTCACTGCAACCTCTGCCTCCCAGGTTCAAGCTATTTTCCTGCCTTAGCCTCCTGAGTAGCTGGCATTACAGGCATGCACCCGCACACTCGGCTAATTTTTGTATTTTTAGTAGAGACAAGGTTTCACCATCTCAGGCTGGTCTGGCACTCCTGACATTGTGATCTGCCTGCCTCAGATTCCCAAAGTGCTGGAATTACAGACGTGAGCCACCGCACCCAGCCTAAAAGTAAATATCTCTTAAACTTTACTTAAGCTTATCTCCTTCCCTCAGGCTCCTGCACTTTGAGCTACCCTCCGTCTGAGTCAACATATAACCCCATTTTATGTCCCTCCTAAGAACATGCTGATTTCAGGGTAAGACATTCTCTTTTCTATAATCTTTTTCACCCTCCATTTGCCATTGCCCTCCCACCTCCTTTCTAATCTTGTTTGCTCCTCCCTAGAAAAGAAAGCTCTTTTCTGCCTACATCTATGCAAGCCATAAACTTCTTATAGTTAGTTGGTACTTCCTCCTGTTGCAATACGTTTTTGGAATTCATTTTTTTTTTTTTTACATAAATCTAACATATTTGTATTATACAAAGTGTAGAAGGTGCCTCAAAACAAGAACAACTTCATCATCATTAGTAAGACCCTCCCAGTTTCCTTTCATCTTAACCTTAACTGCATCTGCCTTTGGGGCCCCAGCTTTCCAGGGTTCTGCAGCTTCTCTGAGGATAAAGGCTCCTTCTTCCACGGCTGGGGTGAGCAGACTGAAACATTTGCAGGAAAAGTTCCCCAGAAATAACTAACTGGGCCTTTAATAACCTCCTGTTGCAGGCTTAATATTAGCCTTAGCTTGGAGTCACCAGGTTCAAGTTTTAATTTCCATGTGAGAGTTATTCACTTGGTTTTTGAAACTGTTTGAAAAATCCAGTGAAATTTCTCAAACACAGTGTTTACATAAGGGATGGAAATTTTAAGGTGCTCACACTTTTTTTTTTGAGATAGAGTCTCACCCTGTCACCCAGGCTGGAGTGCCATGGTATGATTTCAGCTCACCACAACCTCTGCCTCCCGGATTCAAGTCATTCTCCTGCCTCAGCCTCCCAAGCAGCTGAAACTACAAAGTATGTGCCAGCATACCCTACTAATTTTTGTATTTTTAGTAGAGATGGAATTTCACTATGTTGGGAAGGCTGGTGTGGAACTCCTGACCTCAAGTTATCTACCCGCCTCAGCCTCCCAAAATGCTGTGATTACAGGTGTTGAGTCACTGCACCTGGCTAAAGTGCTTGTATTTTATGCCTTCATAAGAAAAACAAATATACCTACTTCTTTCAGACAATATATGTATTATCTTATTATTTCTATTAAAAATAATGTAGTAAAAAATTAGTCTAATGGGAACACTTGTAGAAGGTACCATGTTTCATCACATATAACTTAGCATTAAACTCAGAAATCAAGACAATAGGATATAGAACTGAGATATTCACTTTCACTAATTTACCCAGCAAAAGGAGGTACTGATGTTTTGATGAATCGATGTAACTCATCAATTATCTACCACATTTTCCTGTGGAAATATATTGTCTACAGCCAAAGTGAAAGAGATTTTTCTTATTTTTTCCTTTGGTAGCTAGTATTCTTAAAGCTAAGGCTTGGAATTCTGTTTGAAATCACTCAGCCATAAAAAACACACCTGAGAAAATTCCTAAACTCACTCTAGGAAAGAAAAATATAAATGAGAATTATTAACAAATGGAATATGTGGTTAGATATTAATTGTTTTAAACTCATCTCTTTTCTTTGTAAATATTTTCTTACCTTTCAAGCCCTACTAATAAAATGCAAATTGCAGTTTAAAAAAAACTGATGTCGGGCTGGGCGCGGTGGCTCAAGCCTGTAATCCCAGCACTTTGGGAGGTCGAGACGGGCGGATCACGAGGTCAGGAGATCGAGACCATCCTGGTGAACATGGTGAAACCCCGTCTCTACTAAAAAAAAAATACAAAAAACTAGCCGGGCGAGGTGGCGGGCGCCTGTAGTCCCAGCTACTTGGGATGCTGAGGCAGGAGAATGGCATAAACCCAAGAGGGAGAGCTTGCAGTGAGCTGAGATCCGGCCACTGCACTCCAGCCTGGGTGACAGAGCGAGACTCCGTCTCAAAACAAACAAACAAACAAACAAAAACCTGATGTCAGCTGGGTGCAGTGGCTCATGCCTGTAATCCCAGCACTTTGGGAGGCCAAGGCAGGTGGATCACTTAAGACTAGGAGTTTGGGACCAACCTAGTCCATCTCTACTAAAAATACAAAAGCTAGCCACGCCTAGTGGTGCACACCTGTAGTCCTAGATACTTGAGAGGCTGAGGCATGAGAATCAATTGAACCCAGGAGGTAGAGGTTGCAGTGAGCCGAGATTTAGCCATTGCATTCCAGCCTGTGCAACGACTGAGACTGTCTTAAAAAAAAAAAAAAAAAAAAGTGAGGTCAAAATAAGTGAACACATCTTTTGAAGGTACAGATTCAATCACCCACCCCATCCTGTTCACTTACATGCTCAATAACCATACCCCCAGATGACACTGCGCTATGCACCAGTGAGTGCCCCAGGTGCATTTTACTTTGTAAACTTTTACGCCATCTCACTGGGGTCAGTTTTTTTTTTTGGCTTTTGGAGTGTTTTTTTAAACAAAATTTTCACTATTTTTCTTTCATTATTTTTCTACCCCCGACCCCCAACAAGAGAATCCAGGGGGCAGAAAGTATTTGTTTTCAATACCAGCATCTGATTGGCTGACAAGCAACGTGTCTCCAAGAATTGGAAACTTGGTTGAGTGAAGACAATCTTCATGCTGGGATTATAGGCGTGAGCCACTGCGCCCAGCCTCAAGGGGTTATCTTTTCAAAAAAAAAAGAAGTGCACCAGGAGATGTCTTTCAGCTGCAGGGCTACCACCCGCTCCCTTGTGAGGCTACACTCCATACTTCAGGCGGTTCTATGGGAGAAAATGACCCAAGAGCTACTGTTCACTAGACACTCTAGCAGACATAGCCATGGTGGGTATCTTGGTTTATTCCCAGAAAGTACTATAACCCAGGATCAGAAAAAAACTGAAGGTTGGCTGAGGACAAATCATCCTACAAAGTTTCCAAAGGGTAATGTTGACCCAAAAACATTTTGTTAAGTTCTCTGGAAAAATAAAAGAAAAAGAGGAGCCGGGCGCAGTGGCTCACGCCTGTAATTCCAGCACTTTGGAAGGCCCAGGCGAGTGGATCACGAGGTCAAGAGATCGAGACCATCCTGGCCAATAGGGTGAAACCCCGTCTCTGCTTAAAACACAAAAAATTAGCTGGGCGTGGTGGCGCGCGCCTGTAGTCCCAGCTACTCGAAAGGCTAAGGCAGGAGGATCCCTTGAACCCAGGAGACTTAGGTTGCAGTAAATCGAGATCACCTGACTGCACTCCAGCCTGGCAACAGAGCCAGATTCCGTCTCAAAAAACAAAAACAACAAAAGAAAAACAGGCACAGATATTTTTTACAATACAGTGTCAGGGGATTATTCTTTGCTTTCTTCTTCTGGGAAATATTTACAAAGAGAAAACAAGTCTTTTCAATAGTGTTATGCAATGCTTTTAAAAAAATGATTGAGGAACATGGGGTACATTTGAGGCCCTGCTTGGGACACATGTGAAAAATGCCAGGGAAAATCACTGCCCTGTGGGGTGTGAAAATAATTAAGTGGCAGGCAATTAGACTGAGGAGCCTCTAGTCCTCGGATTCCTACTTCTAAAATAAAAATCTAAACTCAAGTGCAGTTTTTGCTAAATCACTACCTTCGGGAAACAAAACTCAGGCTTAAAAAACTATAAACTGCCAATTAAGCTCTGATTACATAAACAGGAAATCTCCACCTTAATTGTACAAATTAAGAAACTACGTAACTATACCTGATCAATTATTGAATTTGGTTTTCATCATCATGCACCTTATAAATGTGTTTCCTTCAAGCCCCTCCCATGGACCACAAACTACAAACTATAGCTGGATGCTCTTGAATGACTGTTTGATTAAATTATTTGATATTTTTGCGGTGACTCCCATAATTTTTTTTTTTTTTTTTAGACGAAATCTTGCTCTGTTTCCCAGGCTAGAGTGCAGTGGCGCGATCTCAGCTCACTGCAACCTCTGCGTCCTGGGTGCAAGCGATTCTCTCCCCTCTGCCTCCCGAGTAGCTGGGACTAGAGACATTCGCCATCACACCCAGCTAATTTTTGTATTTTTTGTAGAGACGGGGTTTCCCCATTTTGCCCAGGCTGGTCTTCAACTCCTGACCTCAAGTGATCGGCCCTTCTCAGTCTCCCAAAGTGTTGGGATTACTGGAGGCAGCCACAGCTCCTGGCACCATACATTTTTAATAACAGAAAAGAGAAATTGAACCCCACGGACCAAAGCTCTTCTCATTCATGAACCCACATTCCGAGTCAGGATTCTCCCCACGACCCTCCGATGCTCACTGCACAATCTGGGAGAAACGCGGCGCTGCCGCTGCAGAACTGCCCAGGGAGGGCTTCAGGCCAGGGCACAGTCACTGTGAGAGGAAGAGAAAGGAGGCCCAGGGCCCGGCTGTCAGCGCAGTCGCCATCTTACGGCTGAAGGGGACTGAGGCCAATCTGGGCAAGGAGAACTTGGGGCGCACATTGTGGAACTGACTGCGAAGAAGACTGAGTCCCGCCACAGTCACTTCCCACCGGTTCCACCCTACCCCTCTTCCTCTCTCGGGATGTAGGCCCCCGCACTCTCACCATTTCTAGGCTTCCAGGGGGTCCTGGCGTTTTAGCTGTGGATCTCCCAATACCTGCAGGTCACAGGGCCACAGAAACTGGGCCTCCAGGAGAATAGGGCACAGAGCTGTGAAGAGGAGACCTGAAGGTCGGGCTGCAGCCAGAGACAAAGGCCGCGCCAAAAGCGGAAAGCCGTCCTCTTCCCTCCAGCTGCATGCCTGATTGGAAGGTTTCCAGACTAGCGTCTCTGATTGGATAATGTTTTAGGTCCCACCCCTCAAGTCCTGATTGACAGAAGATGTGATCAGATGCTGGGCTAAGTGAAGAGAGACAGCCTAAGCTGTAGCCTTTAGAGGCAGGGCTTCCTCCCTGAGCTGAGCCAGGCCCACCCCAGAGCATGAGAAAATGCTCTCTCTGGTACTCACTTTCTTTTTGAAACTCAGGCGCATCCTTGTGAAGAGACCACCAAACAGGCTTTGTGTGAGCAATAAAGCTTTTAAATCACCTGGGTGCAGGCGGGCTGAGTCAGAAAAGAGAGTCAGCGAAGGGAGATAAGGGTGGGGCCGTTTTATAGGATTTGGGTAGGTAAAGGAAAACTACAGTCAAAGGGGAGTTGTTCTCTGGCGGGCAGGAGGGGGGGCACAAGGTGCTCAGTGGGGGAGCCTTCTGAGCCAGGATGAGCCAGGAAAAGGAATTTCACAAGATAACGTCATCGCTTAAGGCAAGGACTGGCCATTTTCACTTCTTTTGTGGTGGAATGTCATCAGTTAAGTCGGGGCAGGGCATTTTCACTTCTTTTGTGATTCTTCAGTTACTTCAGGCCATCTGGGCGTATATATGTGCAAGTCACAGGGGATGCGATGGCTTGGCTTGGGCTCAGAGGCCTGACAGTGACCATTGTTTGTGTCCACATTCAATTGAGTTCAAATTTATTATTTAACTTTTCCTCCACAAATTCCCCTGCCTTGATGAATCAGCTCTGTCTAGGCAAAGGGCAAGGTGAACCGCTTGGGTCTTACACAACCTCTGCCTCCTGGGTTCAAGCGATTCTTCTGCTTTGGCCTCCAGAGTAGCTGGGACTACGAAAGTGCACCACCATACCCTGCTAGTTTTTTGTATTTTTAATAGAGATGGAATTTCATCATGTTGGCCAGACTGGTCTTGAACTCCTGACCTCGAGTGATCCGCCCACTGGCCTCCCAAAGTGCTGGGATTACAGGCGTGAGCCACCAAGGTTGTCTCTAAATGATTTTTTTTTTTTTTTTTTGAGACAGAGTCTCGTTCAGTCATCCCGACTGGAGTGCAGTGGCCCGATCTCTGCTCACTGCAAGCTCCACCTCCTGGGTTCATGCCATTCTCTTGCCTCAGCCTCCTGAGTAGCTAGGAGTGGGAAGCAACAGCCTGGGCTCCAGCGGAACTCCTGAGTTGACTCACAGGCTCAAAAGGCAGCATCCACCCCTTACCAGGCGTCAATCACAGCCCCCTTGCTCCCTTAAGCACCTGAACTTGTACCTACTTATTGTAAAGAAGAAAAAAACTTTCTCCAAGTGGAAAGGGTACAGGTAATAAAAGAAGGATGAATCCGGTTACCGGATGGGAGAATAGCTGTGCCACAGCTACTTGGAGCAGTGGTTGTACTGGCTGTGCATGAAACTACCCATCTAGGTCAGGAGTCACTCGAAAAGTTGTTAGGCCGGTATTTTTACATCTCCCATTTATCAGCTCTTGCCAAAACAGTAGCACAGCTATGTGTTATCTGCCCATAGCACAATGCAAGACAGGGTCCAGCCGTTCTGCCAGGTATAAAGACATATGGAGCAGCCCCCTTTGAAGATCTCCAGGTGAACTTCACAGAAATGCCAAAGTGTGGAGGTAATAAGTATTTACTAGTTCTCATGTGTACCTACTCTGGGTGGGTAGAGGCTTATCCAATATGAACTGGGAAAGCTGGTGAGGCAACCTGTGTGTTTCTTTGAGACCTCATCCCTAGGTTTGGACTGCCCTTATGGATCAGCTTGGACAACGGGCCAGCGTGTGTGGCTGACTTGGTACAGTAAACATCAAAGGTATTGGGGATCACATTGAAACTGCATGCTGCTTACCAACTGCAGAGTTCCAGAAAGGTGGAGTGGATGAATCAGACAATCAAAAACAGTTTAGGGAAAGTTGTCAGGAAACAGGATTAAAGTGGTACCTTTAACCCTGGTACTGTTCAAGATTAGATGCAACCCTTCAAAGAGAACAGGACATTCTTCCTATGAAATATTATATCATAGGCCCCTTCCTGTATTATTGGAACTCCCAGGCACTCCACAAGATCTAGGTGAAATTGAGTTACAGCAACAGCTACAGGCCTTAGGAAAAATTACTCAAACAATTTCAACCTGTGTAAATGAGAAGTGCCCCTGTCAGCTTATTCTCCCCAATTCACCCTTTCTCTCCAGGTGATTGAGTGTGGATCAAAGATTGGAACACATCCCCCTTGTGACCACTGTGGAAAGAACCCTAGACCATCATCTTGACCACCCACACAGCTGTAAAGGTAGAAGGAATCCCAGTCTGGATCCACCACAGCTGCATAAAACCTGTAGCCTCTGAAACCTGGGAGGTGAGACCCAGCCCGGACAACCCCTGCAAAGTGACAATGAGAAGGACGAAAAGCCCTGCTGCAGTCACATACGGAAGCTGACTGGTCTATCACGGCCAAATTATGAGGAAACTTACCATGGGACTTACTCTCCTTGAACTTTGGACTTGTGTAATAAGGACTTCTACTGATTTTCCTGGCATGGAGGACTGTTCTCAGTGTATCCATCAGGTTACGGAGGTAGGGCAACAAGTTAAAACAATCTTTCTGTTTTTTAGTTATTATGAATGCCTAGGAACTTTAAAAGGGACTTGCTTGTATAATGCCACTCAGTATAAAGTGTGCAACCCAGGGAATGACTGACCTGATGTGTGCCAAAACAGAAGCAAAAAGGATCCTCAAACACATAACCTTAAAATTTGGTGCTTGTGCTGCCATTAATAGTAACCAGTGAGGATTAAAATGTGGCTCTCTAGATTAGAAAAGAAGTTATACAACAGAAAATAAGTACATTTGCCATGAGTTAGGCTTGTGTAATAACGCATGTAATTACTGGTCTTGTGTCATTTAGGCTACCTGAAAAAAAAAAAGACAAAGATCCTGTTTGGATTTAGAAAAAAAAAAGAGCAATTTCTTCTATATGGATGGCTACTGTAACCCTTAGAACTAATAATTACCAATCCCCTAGACCCCTGTTGGAAAAAGGGAAAATATGTAGTTCTAGAGATCGATGGAGCTAGACTAGAGTAGAAAATGTAGACCATTTCCTCAATGTAACTTCCTGTTATGTATGCGGAGGGACCACTATGGGAGACCAGTGTCCTTGGAAAGCCCAAGAACTAGTGCCTACTGATCCACTTCCTGACCTAACTCAAGTCCAGAAGACTCAAACAATTTTTAGGTCTTAAAAACTTCCATTATTGGGCAATATTGCATAGCTAGAAAAAGGAAAAACTTCACTGTCCCTGTGGGAAATCTCAGTTTCCTAGGACAAAAGCTGTATAACAGTACAGCAACGACAATCACTTGGTGGGGCCTAAACCATACAGAAAAGAATGAATTCAGTAAGTTTCCTAAGTTACTAACTGCTTGGCCCCATCTAGGATATCATTAGGACTGGGTGGCTCCCACTGGACTGTATTGGATATGTGGACATAGAGCCAACAGCAGAATACCTGACTACTGGACAAGGAGTTGTGTCATTGTCACCATTAAGCCATCAGCAACCTGTTTTCTCCACCAACCTTGGGTCTGGAGCACTTGTTCATATTCTCATCTGCCTGCATTCACACAGAAATAAATCAGAGTACAGCCTCACCTGGGCCACTATCTGTAGCAAAAATCAGTTTTTTCACCTATATTGCACTCTCTCCAACTCGGGGAGTTTTTTTTTTTTTTTTTTTTTAGCTTTTATTTTTGTTTTGGGACACACATGTGGGTTTGTTATATAGCTAAAATTATGTTATGGGGTTTTGGTGTGCAGATTATTTTGTCACTGAAGTACTAAGCCTAGTGTCAAGCAGGTATGTTTTCTGATCCTCTTAGTCCTCCCACTGTCCACCCTCAACTAGGCCTCAGTGTCTGTTGTTCCGCTCTTTGTGTTCATGTGTTCTTATTACTTAGCTCTAAATTGTAAATAATATGCATTTGGTTTTCTCTTTTTGCATTAATTTTCTAATAATAATGGCCTCAAGCTTCTTTGATGTTATTGCAAAAGACATGATTTTTTTGTAAATGGTCATAGAGTATTCCATGATGTTTATGTACCATATTTTGTTTTTACTAAATCTTTTATTTTATTTTATTTTATTTTTGGAGACAGGGTGTCACTTATTTCCCAGGCTAGCATGCTGTGGTGTGATATTGCCTTATTTCAGCCTCAACCTCCCAGGCTCAAGCAATTCTCTCCTACCTCATCCTTTCAAGTATCAAGGACTACACACCTTCTTTACCATGCCTGACCAATTTTTCTTTTTGTATTTTTCGTGGAGAGGGGATTTTGCCATGTTGCCCAGGCTGGTCTCAAACTTCTAAGCTCAGGCAATCCACCTGCCTCGGCCTCCCAAAGTGCTGGGATTACAAACATGAGCCACTGCATCTGACCATACCGTATTTTCTTTATCCAGTCTACCATTGACAGGCATTTAGGGCCTGTCCATGTCTTTGCTGTTGTGAATAGTGCTGCAGTGAACATACCTGTGGATGTGTCTTTATAATATAATAATTTATATTTCTTTTGGTATATACCCAATTATGAAGCTCCTGGGTCAAATGATAATTGTGTTTAGTTCTGTAAGGAATTGTCACACTGCTTTTTACAGTTGTTGACCTAATTTACACTCCCACCAGCAGAGTATGAGCATTCCGTTTTCTCTGCAACCTTGCCAGCATCTGTTATTTTTTGACTTTTAAAAAATAGCCATTCTGACTGGTGTGAGGTCGTATCTCATTGTGTTTTTCCTTTTAATTTCTCTAATTAGTGATGATAATTTTTTTCATATGCTTGTTAGTCACATGTATGTATTCTTTTGAAAAGCATCTGTTTATATTTTTTTGCCTCCTTTTTAATGAGACTGTTTAGTTTTTTCTTGTAAACTTGTTTAAGTTCTTAATACATTCTGGATATTATATCTTTGCCAGAGGCAAAGTTTGCAAATATTTTATTTTCTTCTGTAGGTTGTCTGTTTACTCTGTTGATAGTTTCCTTTTGCTATGAAGAAGCACTTTAAATAGGACCCATAAGTCAATTTTTGCTTTTGTTGCAGTTGCTTTATGTAGCTTCATCATGTAGTTTTTGCCAGTTTTTATGTCTAGAATAGTATTTCTTAGGTTATCTTGGAGGGTTTCTTATAATTTAAAGTTTTACATTTAAGTCCTTAATTTATTTTGGGTTGATTTTTGTATACAGTGTAATAAAGGGGTTCAGTTTCAGTCTTTTACGTAGTGTTAGGTAGTTATTCCAGCACCACTTATAAAATAGATAATTATTCCTACATTTTTCTTGTCAGATTTGTAAAAAATCTGATGGTGGTAGGAGGGTGGCGTTATTTCTGGGCTCTCTAGTCTCTTGCATTGGTCTTGTGCACTCATGGATTTTTTATAATATTTTTCTCCCGTCTGCTTTTTCCCCCATAAAGATTGTTTCAAATGCATACAGTGTGTAAAATCTGATGTCCAAGAGTTCAAAAACTTTTTAAAAAGTTCCAAAAGGCCGGGTGCGGTGGCTCATGCCTGTAATCCCAGCACTTTGGGAGGCCGAGGCGAGTGGATCACGAGGTCAGGAGATGGAAACCATCCTGGCTAATACAGTGAAACCTCGTCTCTACTGAAAATGCAAAAAATTAGCTGGGCGTGGCAGGGGGCGCCTGTAGTCCTAGCTACTTGGGAGGCTGAGGCAGGAGAATGGCGTGAACCCGGGAGGCGGAGGTCGCAGTGAACCGAGATCGCGCCACTGCACTCCAGCCTGGGCGACAGAGCGAGACTCTGTCTCAAAAAAAAAAAAAAAAAAGTTCCAAAAAGGGGAATATGGGGCTAGGGGAGGGATAGCATTAGGAGAAATAGCTAGTGTAGATGACAGGTTGATGGGTGCAGCAAAACACCATGGCACGTGCATGTAACAAACATGCACTTTCTGCGCATCTACCCCAAAATTTAAAGTAAAATAAATAAATTAATTAATTAAAAGTCTCAAAAAATATTTTGCTGTTCTCTCTTTTCTTAAGGGATTTAGATTATATATAGATATTTTTCTCTGCTTTTTTTGGAAATATATGTAAATCATATTAACAGCTAAATAAACCTTTTGTCATGTTTTTGGCTCCAGATTATCTTTATCTAGTACTTCAGATATATTGCCTTGTCTTTGCTCCTGAAAAGTTTTTTTTTTTTTATTTTTAGTCCTTTGAGTTAAACACAGAGTTATTTAGATAAAAGCTCATTTTGGCCGGGCGCGGTGGCTCAAGCCTGTAATCCCAGCACTTTGGGAGGCCGAGACGGGCGGATCACGAGGTCAGGAGTTTGAGACCATCCTGGCTAACACGGTGAAACCCCGTCTCTACTGAAAAATACAAAACAGCTAGCCGGGCGAGGTGGCTGGCGCCTGTAGTCCCAGCTACTCGGGAGGCTGAGGCAGGAGAATGGCGTAAACCCGGGAGGCGGAGCTTGCAGTGAGCTGAGATCCGGCCACTGCACTCCAGCCCGGGCGACAGAGCAAGACTCCGTCTCAAAAAAAAAAAAAAAAAAAAAAAAAAAAAAAAAAAAAAAGCTCATTTTAAGAGCACATAGAAGCTTAGCACAAAGACAGGATCAAATTTAGCAATACAGAATGACGAAGACTAAAGGATACTTAGTTTCTTTGACAGAAACTTGATTATCCGAGGTAATTATCTAATATTTGCAGGCTGAAGTACTTATACTGCAAAAGTGAGCACAGTTCAGTGCATAAAATGAACAGTGGGGTCTGTAGTTGTACCTTGCTTTCTATTGATTATTTCAAAACAATTAGCATAGTTATGTGTAGTGCTTGTAGACAACGTGCATTCATAAAAATTAAACAGTATTTTCTTTCTTTCTCTCTTTTTTTTGAGAGACAGTCAGACTCTGTTGCCCAGGTTGGAGTACACTGCCGTTATCTCGGCTCATTACAACCACTGCCACCCCAGTTCAAGCGATTGTCCTGCTTCAGCCTCCCAAGTAGCTGGGATTACAGGTGTGCACAACCATGCCCAGCTAATTTTTCAAATTTTTAGTAAAGACAGGGTGTCACCATGTTGGTCAGGCTGCTCTTGAACTCCTGACCTCAGGTGATCCACCCGCCTCAGCCTCCCAACATGCTGGGATTACAGGCATGAGCCAAAATACAGTATTTTCTACAATAGTATAAATATAAACCCACAATAGTTACTTTGAATGAATCACTTAGTTATTTTAATATTGTTATTTACACTTTTGAAATACAAAGTGTTTTAACTGAAGTATAGTTGCAATTTTAAAAAATGCTACATACATAGCTGGGCGCTGTGGCTCACGCCTGTAATCCCAGCACTTTGGGAGTCTGAGGCGGGCAAATCACCTGAGCTCAGGAGTTCAAGACCAGCCTGGCCAAAATAGTGAAACCCCATCTCTACTAAAATAAAAAATTAGCAAGGTGTGGTGTCACTCACATGGAATCCCAGGTACTTGAGAGGCTGAGGCAGGAGAATTGCTTATACCCAGGAGGTAGACGTTGCAGTGAGCCGAGATTGTGCCATTTCATTCCAGCCTGGGTGGCAGAGTGAGAACGTCTCAAAAACAACAACAAAAAAAGTACATGTATTATGACTTGTTCATTAAAATTATTCAGTTAGATATTTATATCTAATATCCAAAGAAAATTTACTACCAAATTGTAGCAGTAGATAATTAGTCTGACATGTTTATTACTTTTTTCAATATGGATAATTATGAGTAAGCACAATTTTGTTATCTTTTATTTCACTAAATTGGAATGCTGCTACTCTAAGACAAATAAAGACAGGTGATGAAGCCACCTAAAAACTGTAATAGCTCTTCAGTTAGTTATGTTGCAAGCTCTAATATATTCCACTATATGAACACAGTCACATTCTATTTCTTCATCTAAGAGTGTTGTTGGAAGTTGTCAGATACATTTCAATATAGAACCCCCATTCAATGGCTGGGAGTTGAGAGAGAAGCAGAGATAGAAAAGAAACTTTATAAAATTCTTTTTTTTTTTGAGATGGAGTCTTACTCTGTCACCCGGGCTAGAGTGCAGTGGCTGGATCTCAGCTCACTGCAAGGTCCGCCTTCCCGGTTTACACCATTCTCCTGCCTCAGCCTCGGGAGTAGCTGGGACTACAGGCGCCCGCCACCTCGCCGGGCTCACTTTTTGTATTTTTTTTTTTAGTAGAGACGGGGTTTCACCGTGTTAGCCAGGATGGTCTCCATCTCCTGACTTCATGATCCGCCCGTCTCGGCCTCCCAAAGTGCTGGGATTACAGGCTTGAGCCACCGCGCCCGGCAGAAACTTTATAAAATTCTAATGAAAATCTGCTCCCTTTCTTCATAATGCTCATGTTTCTCATGCTGAGAGTAGTTGCGCACTTCGGGTGTTTAGAAAGAAATTACTTTTAGGGAAATTTTTTCTGGCTGACTTGATCAATCTTATACCTAATCTGAGGTTTTTCTTAAGATAATTTAAACTTTTTTCTCTCAAAATAGTCTTGCTCAGATGGAGATCTGATTTTCTCTCCAATGCTTTGGGTGTCTGTTTCAAAAGCCGTGGTAGTATCCCATGGTGTCTGAATGAGGTGGGCTGTCACAGTGAGAACTTTTGGAGCTATCTCTCTCTTGACACATGCTGGAAATTCAGCAGTATTTTTTCCATTTCACCATTATAAGTAGAAACTGGGGCTGAAACACTGCTCACATTCTCATTATTGTGAAGGTGCAATTCTACCCACGAGGGCTGCAGGCTCTCCTCCTGCAGCTCAAACTTTACTCTCTGATGTGATATTAGAGTGATGCTGTAGCAAATGTGGTTCACATAAAATGTAAACTGTGCTCTGGGCTGTGCCTCAGAGGCAGATGATACAGGTCAAGGGGACACTAGCCACCAGGAGGAAGCAAGCAGGAGTGCTGTAGGCCAGTGCCAGGCAGTACAGAGCCACTGCTCTAAAATGTAGATAGCCAAAAAAATAGAACCCTATTCAACCATTTTCATAACAGAGTGAAAGCTTAGCTTTAGTGGATACGTGGCTTAGAGATGCTAAACTACCTCCTGTTATGAAGGTGTGAAAAGTTTATTTGTCATTGAATATAAGCAATTAGCATACACAGATGGCCTCTTCAATCTCCATGTAAATTTAGGATAAACTATGTGTGACATGGTGCTGGAAATTCTTCTACTTGTGAACTAATTATGGTGACCATCTTTCTGCCTTTGCAGTCTCTTAAGCAGATTGACTATGATTAACATCACATTCAAGTTTAATTGTGTAATAAAATGTTTTTTTTTTTTTCTGTTTTGTTTTTGTGGCATTTTACTGGGGCTGGGTAAAATTTTTCTTTTAATCATTGTTTCCAAACAGTGTCTAAAATTATCAGACATGATATAAACACATAAGGTGCCAACCAGAATTTTCTCTAGAGAGGGCTTTCCCTCTCAGGCTTCTAGCCAACTCACACTTGTGCAGCAAAGTGCATGCTGTCCCCTAAATATGCAGGCAGAATTGTGTCTCTTCATATTTGGTATCTATAGTTCTCTACAGTCACTTCCAGAGAGGCTAGACCAAATTTCTACAAACTTCACAGGGCAGCAATCAATCATTTTATCTTTCTCAATGACTCTTGTATCTTCAAACCTGAAACGGATTCAGAGACCATGGGGCCCACAGACTCAATGTGTGTGTTGGGTAGATGTGTAGATATGAGAATCTCCACTTTCTCCTTCTTCCTTTTGCTAAAATGTCCGCAAATGTGCTGATAACACCTGCTGATACTGCAGCCATTCAGATTTTAAACCTACAGCTCCAAATTTTGAATCCTGGTCTTCAGATTTGAGAAATAAAAAATTTTATCTAAAAAATGCAAGTCCTTTGGTTATCAAACTCAGAGAGACATTAAAATAAAAGTGCAGTTATTTCTCCCCCATTTGAACTGTGTATTCATCTCTTGAAACTCTTCACTCTTGCCACAAGTACATATGTGTAAAACTAATAATGTTGCATTGGACACTATATCTCATACCCTAAACCATAATGATATATATCTAATCAATAATCAATGTTATTTCTTTAAATAAATAAAAATTTTGACAAATAACTTTTTATCAACCCACTCTCTGTCCCTTTCTTTTTGTCTTTACAACTCCTCTTGTAACTGCTGCTAATCGAACTGTGGATTCCAGGCAACTTGAGTATTTGCTCCCAGGCTGTAATCCTTAAGCTTGACCCAAATAAACTGTCTACTTACATTCATGTTGTGTCAACTTTTTTTTTTTTTTTTTTTGAGGTAGACTTATTATTTAGAATGTGCTGGAGAAGCCTCTATGAGGGGATTTCTTTTTTTTTTTTTTTTGAGACGGAGTCTCTCTCTGCCCCCAGGCTGGAGTGCAGTGGCGCGATCTTGGCTCGCTGCAAGCTCCGCCTCCCGGGTTCACGCCATTCTCCTGCCTCAGCCTCCCGAGTAGATGGGACTACAGGCGCCCGCCGCTACGCCCGGCTAATTTTTTTTTTTTTTTTTTTTTTGTATTTTTAGTAGAGATAGGGTTTCACTGTGTTAGCCAGGATGGTTTCGATCTCCTGACCTCGTGATCCGCCCACCTCGGCCTTCCAAAGTGCTGGGATTACAGACGTGAGCCACCGCGCCCGGCTGGGATTTCTTTTTTGATTGTACTCCACTTCTGTAATACCAGAGGATGCAGAGATTCTAGGTATCTTACCTAGAATCTTCAGATAAGGTCTGGCCTCTACCTAGATTTATAAAAAAGGGACTGACTTTGAATTGAGAATATACAGAAAACTAACAAAAGGCATTTTCTGCATTGTGAGATATCAGCATAGACATCTTACAGCCCCCATTTGGGAGTGTGGCTCTTTGAGATTTTTCACATCTTCATTGACCTTCTACAGTCACGTGAGAGTCTCCAGGAGGAAATAGAATCTGATGGCATAATCTGTAAGTGTAAATAAGCATCTTAGGAGTGAGAGATCAAGGCCACAAAGTATCCAGAGCCATGACCACAACTATATTTACCTGTAAAATGTGATACTGGAGTAGAGCATTTTCATTCTTTCCTTTATCCAAGAGCTAGCAAATCAGAACAAGTGATCCAGGTTCTGGAGTTCCACCTGTGTAGTTCTATTTTCTGTTTAGAATCAGCCTGAGTCTCTCCAGCCTGGCTTATCATTGGGCCATCAATCCAGGGTCACTGGAAATTCTCTCACAATCACCTAGGTGTCTTTGAGGCATTTGAGGATGTCCATAGCACAATTGTGTCAGACTCAGAAGGATAGTTAATTCTGTTTCTCTCTTAGTGTAAGAGAAATTTAGTCATCCTGTGTTTGTTCCTCTCCTCATACAAGAAATGTCTTTGGTTGGTACACAGATGAGAGTTTCTCCAGTTTCCTGGTACTTGGAAGATAAACAGGGAGGAGAAATCTGGAGACCCAAATAGATAATGGAGTTGCTTACATTTCATATCACCATAAAAAAAATAAAAGCAGTCATGGTTCCTACAACCCAGAAACTTTTTGTCTAGACTAGCAACTGGATAAATAATTAAATTATGCATCATATCGTTGGTAAAATAAATGGATGTGTCCAAAATGTTGGGCTTTATTTAGGCCACTTTCTTTATACTGTTGTGACTTCTGATGTCTATTCCTGAAGGGATATTCATGAACAGAAGAATTGTTATTATAATTAATTTCTTTTTTTTCTTTTCTTTACTTTTTTTTTTTTTTTTTTTTTTTGAGACGGAATCTCGCTCTGTCCCCCAGGCTGGAGTGCAAAGGCGCTATCTCGACTACTGGAAACCCACCTTCTGGGTTCATGGAATTCTCCTGCCTCAGCCTCCCAAGTAGGTGGAACTGCAAGTGCTTGCCACCAGGCCCAACTAATTTTTGTATTTTCAGTAGAGACTTGGTTTCACCATGTTAGCCAGGATGGTCTCAATCTCCTTACCTCATTATCTGCCCGCATCGGTCTGCCAAAGTGGCGGGATTACAGGTGTGAGGCACCACGCCCGGCCACATATTTATTTTCTAATATAATTACCCTAGAAAGTCTGGGTGTGGTGGCTCATGCCTGTAATCCTAGCACTTTGGGAGGCCAAGGCGGGTGGATCACAAGGTCAGGAGTTCGTGACCAGCCTGGTCAGTATGGTGAAACCCCATCTCTACTAAAAATACAAACATTAGCAGGGCATGGTGGTGCGTGCCTGTAATTTCAGCTACTTGGGAGGTTGAGGCAGAAGAACTGCTTGAACCCGGGAGGTGGAGGTTGCAGTGAGCTGAGATCATGCCACTGCACTGCAGCCTGGGTGACAGAGTTAATGATTCACTTGGTGGAATAGCTTTCTGAAAGATTTTTTTTTCATTATAGAGTTAATTATTTTTCTCTTTATTATTATTATTATTATTATTTGAGACAGAGTCTCGCTCTGTCACCCAGGCTGGAGTGCTGTGGCCGGATCTCAGCTCACTGCAAGCTCCGCCTCCCGGGTTCACGCCATTCTCCTGCCTCAGCCTCCCGGGTAGCTGGGATTACAGGCGCCGCCACCTCGCCCGGCTAGTTTTTTGTAGTTTTTAGTAGAGACAGGGTTTCACCGTGTTAGCCAGGATGGTCTGGATCTCCTGACCTCGTGATCCGCCCGTCTCAGCCTCCCAAAATGCTGGGATTACAGGCTTGAGCCACCGCGTCCGGCCTTTTCTCTTTATTATTAAGTATCTTTATGCAGTTTATGTGCACAAAACATCACATTTAATCTGGCAGCTGTCCTTTTTTTCTTATTTTTTTAGTACATATTTTTATTGAAATATGAAGGCTCTTATCTTTGTTTACAGGCCAGAAAAACTGGGAAAAACACAGGCTCTTCCACTTACTAGTTGTTTGACAAAATATCATTCTTGGGCCAAAAGCATTGGCATTATTGCTGAGCTAGTTAGAAATTCAAAAAATCGGCCGGGCACGGTGGCTCAAGCCTGTAATCCCAGCACTTTGGGAGGCCGAGACGGGCGGATCACGAGGTCAGGAGATCGAGACCATCCTGGCTAACACTGTGACACCCCGTCTCTACTAAAAAATACAAAAAAACTAGCCGGGCGAGGTGGCGGGCGCCTGTAGTCCCAGCTACTCGGGAGGCTGAGGCAGGAGAATGGCGTGAACCCAGGAGGCGGAGCTTGCAGTGAGCTGAGATCCGGCCACTGCACTCCAGCCCAGGCGACAGAGCGAGACTCTGTCTCAAAAAGAAAAAAAAAAAAAATTCAAAAAATCAGACTTTATTCCAGATCTTATGGAAAAAAAAGCCTGCATAACAAGGTCTTTGGCTTATTATGTATATTAAAATTTGAGAGGTGCCTTCTAACTCAACCTGTCTTTTTCATCTGAAAAATATTCACAACTCATTCTGTATGATGTAAATATAGTACTCAAAACTGTACATGTTCTTGTTCATGCCCTTAATTTTATACTTTATTATCTAGGAAAATATATATGAACTGATGTTGTGGATCTTATGCTACTCTTTTTTCTCAGAGTTAGAGAATACAGTAGAGAATATTTCTGTGTTGAAAATTATTTTATTGGATAATTTTAGTCAGTCCTGTAAGTCAGAACCAGTTCTCTTTACTCTCACATTTCACCTTAAGTCAAATTAAAAATTCTGCTCAAGGCCATTTAGTAAAAGGGTGTGTGTGTGTGTTTCAGGGACCATTGCAATTTATAGATGTGGCCATAGAATTCTCTCTGGAGGAGTGGCGTTGCCTGGACACTGCACAGCAGAATTTATATAGGGATGTGATATTAGAGAACCACAGAAACCTGGTCTTCCTTGGTGAGGATAACTTGAATACATAATTCATAATATACCCTAAAAATTTTATTTATCTTTTTTTGTAGAATGTTTTTAGTAATTTATTCTTTTCATAAAAGAGTTTCAGATTGCTTTTTCCAGAAAATCTTCAGAATTTGTTCATTTAGAATAGAATTTCTTCAAGATGTTTCATCTTAATCCAAACTTTCCACATTCCTGAGTTGAGCTGTATTCTTCACTCTAAATTAGTGGTAATTCCAGAAATTTAGTGGTATAAAATATTGTTGCCCCCATCTGAAAATCTAATTGCCACTACCAATTTTTGATTCCATAGTACCAGATAGTAAAATTAAGAAACCTGCATATTGAAAGTATTTTCTTTCTTTCTTTCTTTCCTTCTTTCCTTCCTTCCTTCCTTCCTTCCTTCCTTCCTTCCTTCTTTCTTTCTTTCTTTCTTTCTCTCTTTCTTTCTTTTCTTTCTTCTTTCTTTCTTTTCATTTCTTTCCTTTCCTTTTCTTTTCTTTTTTTCTTTTCGACGGAGTTTCGCTCTTATTGTTCAGGCTGGAGTGCAATGGCATGATCTCCGCTCACCACAACCTCCACTTCCTGGGTTCAAGCAATTCTCTTGTGTCAACCTCCTGAGTAGCTGGGATTACATGCATGTGCCACCATGTCCGGCTAATTTTTTGTATTTTTAGTAGAGATGGGGTTTCTCTATGATGGTCAGGCTGGTCTTGAACTCCTGACCTCAGGTTATCTACCCACCTCAGCCTCCCGAAGTGCTAGGATTACAAGTGTGAGCCACTGCACCCCGCTGAAAGTATTTTCTAAATATTTAGAAATTTCTGTTATAAATTAGTATTTTGGTATTAATTTACAAGAATATTTTATTACATCTGCTCTGCTGAGCACATTACTAGCTTGTAATTGCAGAATATGAGCAAGATTCATGTTATTTATTTTTAATAAAACAGGTATTGTTGTCTCTAAGACAGATCTGATCACCCGTCTGGAGCAAGGAAAAAGACCTTTGACTATAAAGAGACATGAGATGATTGCCAAACCCCCAGGTAGGTGTGAGTGAAATTGAATACCACAGACTACACAGATAACAGGTCCCAAGGTCAGTGAGAAAGCCAGTTTTTAAAATGTGATTCAGAAAGCTGTGTTCCAAAGAAAATAGTTCCTGGGCAGCTGTGTTGTTTGTTTATTCATTTACTTAATTTTGCTCCCACAAATGGGCATCTTCTCTCTTGTCATTTTAAATTCTCTAAGGATTCTTTTCTTTTGGTGAGCTTCCTTCAAGTTCACAGTGAGAACCAAAGACATCTTTATGGCATACAAGAGACTGCAGAGGCTGGGCACATTGGCTCATGTCTGTAATCTCAGAATATTGGGAGGCCAAGGCAGGTGGACCATCAGAGGTCAGAAATTCAAGATTAGCCTGACCAACATTGTGAAACCTCGTCTTTACTAAAAATACAGAAATTAGCTAGGTGGGTTGTTGGGTGCCTGTAATCACAGCTACTTGGGAGGCTGAGGCCAAAGAATCACTTGAGCCCAGAAGATGGAGCTTACCATGAGCTGAGATTGTGCCATTGCACCCCAGCCTGGGCAACAGAGTGAAACTCTGTCACAAAACAAAACAAAACAAAACAAACAAACAAAAAAGATACTGCACAGTCTGGCTGCTTTTCCATTGTTTTGCGGATATGCAAATATCTATCTGCATGATTTAGAGAAACTAAAACTATTTTTCATCTTCTCTTTTTGCATCAGGTCTGATATGTATAAGAGTAATAGTTTCTGTTGCACTTTTTGTTCATTTTTCTGCACAGTCTATCTGTTTTTATTACTATAAAGTCTTGAAATACAGTTTGAAATTATAAGTATGATATTTTTCTGCTTTGTTCTTTTTCCTCAAGGTTGCTTTGGCTAGTCAAAGTTTACTTTAGTTTCATGTAAATTTTAGAATTGCATTTTCCAGTACTGTGAAAAAAATGCCACTGCAATTTTGATAGGAAGTTTATTGAATCTATAGATCACTTTGGATAATATGGCACTTTATTAATATTTATTCTTTCAATCCATAGACATAAAATATTTTAAAATTTATTTGGATCTTCTCTAATTTTTTCATTTTTTATTGTAAAGATTTTTACCTCCTTGGTCAATTTTTTTCTTAGAAATTTATTACTTAATGCTATAGTAAATAAGATCTTTTTTTCCTCCATTTTGTCAGATAGTCTGTGTTGAGTGTATGAAACCATAGCCAGGCACAGTGGCCAACGCCTGTAATTCCAGCACTTAGGGAGACTGAGGCGGGTGTATCAACTGAGGTAGGGAGTTCAAGACCAACTTTTTTTTTTTTTTTTTTTGAGGCGGAGTCTCATTCTGTCGCCTAGGCTGGAGTGCAGTGGCCGGATCTCAGCTCACTGCAAGCTCCGCCTCCCGGGTTCCCGCCATTCTCCTGCCTCAGCCTCCCGAGTAGCTGGGACTACAGGCGCCCGCCACCTCGCCCGGCTAGTTTTTTGTATTTTTTTTAGTAGAGACGGGGTTTCACCGTGTTAGCCAGGATGGTCTCGATCTCCTGACCTCGTGATCCGCCCGTCTCGGCCTCCCAAAGTGCTGGGATTACAGGCTTGAGCCACCGCGCCCGGCAAGACCAACTTAACCAACATGGAGAAACCTGAAAATACAAAATTTAGCTGGGTGTGGTGCACAGACTGGCTGCTTTTCCATTGTTTTGTGGATATGCAAATATCTATCTTACAGGCACCCAACAACCCACCTAGCTAATTTCACAGACTGTCTCTACTGAAAATACAAAAATTAGCTGGGTGTGGTGGTTCATGCCTGTAATCCCAGCTACTCGGGAGGCTGAGACAGGAGAATCGCTTGAACCTGGGAGGTGGTGAAAGAGATCAAATGAAGAGACTAAGAGGCAGAAATGAAGTCCACAGGCAAACAGCCCGGGCTGCGCCCTGAGCCTAGTTAAAGATCGACCCCGGACCTAACCGATTAAGGTTATCTATAGACTCCAGACATTGTAAGGACAAACGTTGTGAAAGTCTCTGTCCTGCTCTAATTACCAGTGTCTGCCACATATCTTAGTCCTGGGCCCAGTACAAACAATCCTCTATTTTGTCCCAACTTCCTGAGCCCCATATGCCTGCCCGACACAAACACATTAAGAAAAACAACACCTGGGGAAGCTCCAATAAGGTTACAACCGTTTGTAAAAGCGCAGGAACCGATAAGAAGGCTGCTAAAAGCATAACTTAACATTAACATGTAAACCAATTGTAATGCTGTAGCCTAGAGAAATGCCTTGTTCCTCTGTAACCTGACAAGTCCTGTTTACCTTGAGCTATAAAAAGCAAGCGCACTCATTGTTCCAGGCCCTCTTGTATGTTGTAGAACGGAGGGACCAAGTTCGAACTTGCATTAAAGATCCTTGCCGCTTGGCTTTGACTCTGGACTCTGGTGGTCTTCTTCGGGGAACAAACGGTCTGGGCATAACATTTGGGGGCTCTCCCGGGATTCCCCAAGCCCACCAGACCCCTGGTCAACGGATCTACTAGGATCGATCTGCTAATAGGTGAGCCGGCTCGTCTGTTTGTCTGTCTGTGTTCATTCTGAATCGGCGGCTCTCTGAGGCTGCGGCTCGTCTGTTTGTCTGTCTGTGTCCGTTCTGAACCTGCGGATCTCTAAGTCCGCTCTGAGGCTGTTAGCCTGTCTGAATCCGCGGCTCTCTAAGTCCGCTCTGAATCTGTGACTCGTGAGGTCTGAAGCTGAAAGCTGGCATAAGTCCTGGCGGACGCGCTATAGGACAGCCAGTGGAGACCGGTGGGAGACGTCCCCTGGCTCTCATCTGATTCTTGTCTGAATTTATTCTGACCCAGATTTCTGGTGCGCGCCTGCGACTGATGTAAACTTGTTGTTGATATTCCAGCAACTCACTTTTCCCTTGCAGGATCTGTTGCAGACGCCACTCCGGGCGCTACTGTTCAGGATGGGTAATACCCAGAGCACTCCCCTATCTCTCCTTACAAGTAATTTCAAGGATGTTAGGGCAAGGGGCCATGATCTTGGTATGGATATCAGGAAGGGAAAGCTAATTACTCTGTGCCGCTCCGAGTGGCCCGCCCTTAACGTAGGGTGGCCACCCGAAGGGACATTCTGTCTCCCTGTCATCACTAGGGTAAAGTCCAAGGTTTTCCAGCCTGGGCATGCTAATCACCCGGATCATATCCCATATATCCTCATATGGCAGGATATAGCTGGGAACCCGCCCCCTTGGCTGTCCCCTTTCCAATTAGCCTCTGAATCCTGTAAGGTACTGGTTGCTCGACCGCTAAAATCCAAGCAACCGACTGCCCCCCCCCCATCCTGTTCTACCGGATAGCGAGGACCCACTGTCCACAGAACCCCCTCCGTACCTCTCCCGGCCGCAGGCCTCAGCCCCCGCCCAGGTTGAGCCGCGGGAGGGAGCAGGCTGACGGGAGGTGACCAGCGCACCCGGACCCACTACAAGGGAAAGTAACTCTGAAGGGCCGGCGTGGGTCCTCTGTAAGCTGAGCGCTGGTCCCATGGGCCCCGCTTTTCTTTCTCTATACTCTGTCTCTGGGTCTTACTTCTTTTCTAAAGTCTCTCGTTCCACCTAACAAGAAACACCCACAGGTGTGGAGGGGCACGCCACCCCTTCATCTGGTGCCCAACTTGGAAGCTTTTCTCTAAGGTGAAGGTATGCTGGAGCGTGGTCATTGAAGACAAGTTGACGAGAGACTCCCGAGTACGTCTACAGTCAGCCTTGTGGTAAGCTTGCGCGCTCGGAAGAACCTAGGGTAACAATGGAGCAAACTAAAAGTAAATATGCCTCATCGCAGCTTTATAAAAATTCTCTTAAAAAAGAGGGGGAGTTAAAGTGTCTAGCAAAAATCTAAATACGCTCTTTCAAACAATAGAACAGTTTTGTCCATGGTTTCCAGAACAGGGAACTTTAGATCTAAAAGATTGGGAAAAAATTGGCAAAAAATTAAAACAAGCAAGTAGGGAAGGTAAAATCATCCCACTTACAGTATGGAATGATTGGGAGATTCTGGCAAAATCCTCACTTTCACCCTCTCAATTTTTACAATTTAAGACTTGGTGGATTGATGGGGCACAAGTGCAGGTCCGAAGAAATAGGACTGCCAATCCTCCAATTAACATAGATGCAGATCAACTATTAGGAATAGGTCAAAATTGGAGCACTGTTGACCAACAAGCAATAATGCCAAATGAGGCCATTGAGCAAATCAGGGCTATCTGCCTTAGGACCTGGGAGAAAAATCCAAGACCCAGGAACTGCCTGCCCCTCCTTTCACTGTCAGGAAACGAGAGGAGGGGCCAGCCTCAGGCCCCGCAACAAACTGGGACATTTAAAATTCAACGCTTTGTTCCTCAGCGTTTTCAGGAACAACAACCCCCACTGTCACAAGTGTCTCAGGGAATAAGCCAGTTATCACAAGTGGCAGTGCAGCAGTAGATCTATGTACTTTACAAGCAGTCTCTCTGCTTCCAGGGGAGCCTCCACAGGGGTATACGGCCCATTGCCTGAGGGGACTGTAGGACTAATCTTAGGAAGATCAAGTTTAAATCTAAAAGGAGTTCAAATTCATACTCGTGTGGTTGATTCAGACTATGAAGGTGAAATTCAATTGGTTATTAGTTCCTCAATTCCTTGGAGTGCCAGTCCAGGAGACAGGATCGCTCAATTATTACTCCTACCTTATATTAAAGTTGGAAACAGTGAAATAAAAAGAACAGGAGGGTTTGGAAGCACTGATCTGGCAGGAAAGGCTGCATATTGGGCAAGTCTGGTCTCTGAGAGCAGACCTGTGTGTAAGGCCATTATTCAAGGAAAACAGTTTGAAGGGTTGGTAGAGACAGGAGCAGGTATCTCTGCCATTGCTTTAAATCAGTGGCCGCCGCTACCAAAGCAAAAACTGGAGGCTTTACCCTTATTAGCAAAGGAACAATTAGAAAAGGGACACATTGAGCCTTCATTCTCACCCTGGAATTCTCCTGTATTTGTAATTCAAAAAAAAAAAAAAAAATCAGGCAAATGGCGTATGTTAATAGACTTAAGAGCCGTAAACGCTGTAATTCTACCCGTGGGGCCTCTCCAACCTGGATTGCCCTCTCCGGCCATGATCCCAAAAGACTGGCTTTTAATTATAATTGGTCTAAAGGATTGCTTTTGTTTACCATTCCTCTGGCAGAGCAAGATTGTAAAAAATTTGCCTTTACTATACCAGCCATAAATAATAAAGAACCAGCTACCAGGTTTCAGTGAAAAGTTTTACCTCAGGGAATGCTTAATAGTCCAACTATTTGTCAAGCTTTCGTAGGTCAAGTCCTTCAACCAGTTAGAAACAAATTTTCAGATTGTTATATCATTCACTATATTGATGATATTTTATGTGCTGCAGAAACAAGAGACAAATTAATTGACTGTTACACATTTCTGCAAGCAGAGGTTGCCAACGCAGGACTAACAATAGCATTTAATAAGATCCAAACCTCTGCTCCTTTTCATTATTTAAGGATGCAAATAGATAATAGAAAAATATTAGCCCCAGAGGCAACAAAAGAAATTAAAATTGTGGAAGAGAGAGAAAAAAAAAAAATTTCGGTCAGCGCAAATAAGTAAAATAGATTCTTTAGCCCCACTCCAACTTTTGATTTTCGCCACTGCGCATTCTCCAAAAGGCATCATTTTCAAAATACTATCTTGTAGAGTGGTCATTCCTTCCTCACAGTACAATTAAAACTTTTACATTGTACTTGGATCAAATGGCTACATTAATTGGTCAGACAAGATTACAAATAATAAAATTGTGTGGTAATGACCCAGACAATATAGTTGTTCCTTTAACCAAGGAACAAGTTAAACGAGCCTTTATCAATTCTGGTGCATGGCAAATTGGCCTTGCAGATTTTGTAAGAATTATTGATAATCATTACCCAAAAACAAAAATCTTCCAGTTTTTAAAATTGACTACTTGGATTTTACCTAAAATTACCAGACATAAACCTTTAGAAAATGCTCTGACAGTATTCACTGATGGTTCCAGCAATGAAAAAGTGACTTACAGAGTTGGTTGCAGTCATTACAGTGTTAAAAGATTTTAATCAACCTGTTAATATTACATCAGATTCTGCATATGTAGTACAGGCTACAAAGGATGTTAAGACAGCTCTAATTAAATATAGCATAGATAATCAGTTACACCAGCTGTTCACTTTGTTACAACAAAGATAGGACATGGGAAATAGGGAAGGTAATAATCTGGGGAAGAAGTTTTGCTTGTGTTTCACTAGGAGAAAATCAGCTTCCTATTTGGATACCCACTAAACATTTGAAGTTCTACAATGAACCCATCGGAGATGCAAAGAAAAGCGCCTCCACGGAGACAGAAACACCGTCATCGAGCACCATTGACTCGCAGGATAAATCAAGTGGTGATATTAGAAGAACAGATAAAGTCACCACGCACCAGGAAGGCAGAGCTGCCGACCTGGGCACAGTTAAAGAAGCTGACACTGTTAGCTAGAAAAAGCCTAGCCAGCGCAAAGGTGACACAAACCTCAGAAAAAAAAAATGCTGCTTGCAGCTTTAATTGTTGTATCAACGGTGGTAAGTCTCCCCGTGCCTGCAGGAGCAGCTGCAGCTAATTATACCTACTGGGCTTATGTGCCTTTCCCACCCTTAATTCAGGCAGTCACAAGGATGGATAATCCTATTAAAATATATGTTAATAATAGTGTGAGCCGGGCGCGGTGGCTCAAGCCTGTAATCCCAGCACTTTGGGAGGCCGAGACGGGCGGATCACGAGGTCAGGAGATCGAGACCATCCTGGCTAATACGGTGAAACCCTGTCTCTACTTAAAAATACAAAAAACTAGCCGGGCGACGAGGCGGGCGCCTGTAGTCCCAGCTACTCGGGAGGCTGAGGCAGGAGAATGGCGTAAACCCGGGAGGCGGAGCTTGCAGTGAGCTGAGATCCGGCCACTGTACTCCAGCCTGGGTGGCAGAGCAAGACTCCGTCTCAAAAAAAAAAAAAAAAAAAAAAAAATAATAGTGTGTAGGTACCTGGTCCCACAGATGATTGTTGCCCTGCCTAACCGGAGGAAAAAGAATTGATGATAAATATTTCCATTAGGTATTGTTTCCAGTTACAGTGTGACTGGAATACTTCAGATTTTTGTATTACACCCCAAGTTTATAATGAGTCTAAACATCACTGGGACATGGCAAAACGCCATCTACAGGGAAGAGGAAATTATCTCACTTTAGACATTTCTAAATTAGAACAACAAATTTTAAAGCCTCTCAAAGTCATTTAAATATTGTGCCTGGAACTGAGGCATTAGATCAAGTAAAAAAAAAAAATTCTTTATGGATTAAAACCCCACAACTTAGATTAAGTCTATTGAGAACTCTACTGCAGTAAATTTTGGAATTATGTGTCTCTGTTTAATCGGTTTGTTTTTAGTGTGCTGGACCAGTCAAAGAATCCTATGCCACAATCGAGAGAACAAAGGAGCCTTCATCGCCGTGGCACATTTATATAGAGAAAAAGGGAGAGAGAATGTTGCGGGGAGTCAGAGACCTTAAATGGAGGGACTGGCTGAAGCCACGGCAAAAAAAAAAAAAACATAAAATATGAAGGTTTCATGGACATTTTATTAGTTCTCCGAAATTAATACTTTTGTAATTTCTTATGTCTGTCTTTACTTTAATACTTTTGTAATTTCCTATGTCTTTGCTTTAATCTCTTAGTCCCATCATCTTCTTTGTAAGCTGAGGAGGATATATGTCACCTCAGGACCCTGTGATGGCTGAGTTAACTGCACAGATGGTTTGTAGAGCATGTGTGTTTAAACAATATGAAATCTGGGCATCTTGAAAAAAGAAGAGGATAACAGTGATGTTCAGGGATCAAGGGAGGTAACCTTGAACTGGCCGCCGATGAGCCGGACGGAACAGAGCCATATTTCTTCTCTTTTTGAATGCAAATAGGAGAAATATCGCTGAATTCTTTTTCTCAGCAAGGAATATCCCTGAGAAAGAGAATGTGCTCTGAGGGTAGGCCTATAAACGACCCCCTTGGAGGCGTGCCGCCTTTTACAGTTGAAGCCGAAGGGATGAAATAAGCCCCGGCCTCCTGTAGTGCTCTCAGGCTTATTAGGATGAGGAAATTCCCACCTAATAAATTTTGGTCAGTCAGGTTGTCTGCTCTCAAACCCTATTTCCTGATAAAATGTTATCAATGACTATGCGTGCCCAAAATTTCATTAGCAATTTTAATGTTAACACCATCCTGTGCTCTCATCCTGCCCCCACTTACTTTATAATATTCTATTACTTTGTAAAGTTTGTAATCTCAGTGTCATGATGACAATGGTAAAATTCCTCTATGTTTCCCCTGTTAGCCCCCTTCCTTGGACCCCTGCTAAGTCTACTATTTCTGCTTACCGTAGGACCTTGTGTTATTAACAGAATTTTGCGGTTTGTCAGGGAAAGGTTTGACACCATACAGCTCATGGTCCTCAGAGCCCAATACCAACCTGTAAGCGCTGAAACAGAATCAGACTTATAAGACCCAAGATTGGCTCCAGATGTACCTGAGAAACGGGGGAATGAAAGAGATCAAATGAAGAGACTAAGAGGCAGAAATGAAGTCCACAGGCAAACAGCCCGGGCGGCGCCCTGAGCCTAGTTAAAGATCGACCCCGGACCTAACCGATTAAGGTTATCTATAGACTCCAGACATTGTAAGGACAAACGTTGTGAAAGTCTCTGTCCTGCTCTAATTACCAGTGTCTGCCACATATCTTAGTCCTGGGCCCAGTACAAACAATCCTCTATTTTGTCCCAACTTCCTGAGCCCCATATGCCTGCCCGACACAAACACATTAAGAAAAACAACACCTGGGGAAGCTCCAATAAGGTTACAACCGTTTGTAAAAGCGCAGGAACCGATAAGAAGGCTGCTAAAAGCATAACTTAACATTAACATGTAAACCAATTGTAATGCTGTAGCCTAGAGAAATGCCTTGTTCCTCTGTAACCTGACAAGTCCTGTTTACCTTGAGCTATAAAAAGCAAGCGCACTCATTGTTCCAGGCCCTCTTGTATGTTGTAGAACGGAGGGACCAAGTTCGAACTTGCATTAAAGATCCTTGCCGCTTGGCTTTGACTCTGGACTCTGGTGGTCTTCTTCGGGGAACAAACGGTCTGGGCATAACAGTGGAGGTTGCAGTCAGCCAAGATCGCACCATTGCACTCCAGGCTGGTCAACAAGAGCAAGACTCCTTCTCCAAAAAAAAAAAAAAAAAGCGTATGAAGCCATATATATACTTGTACGTTAATTTTGTATTTTGCTAATTTACTGAGTGTGTTTATTAGTTTAGACAGATTTTTATGTACTGTTTATGGTTTTTTATATACACAATTGTATGATCTACAAACAGCAAGTTTTTACTTTTTTTTTTATTTCAATAGATTTATTTTTATTTTTATTTTTTTTTTTTTTTTGAGACGGAGTCTCGCTCTGTCGCCCAGGCTAGAGTGCAGTGGCTGGATCTCAGCTCACTGCAAGCTCCGCCTCCCAGATTTATGCCATTCTCCTGCCTCAGCCTCCCGAGTAGCTGGGACTACAGGCGCCCGCCACCTCGCCCGGCTAGTTTTTTGTATTTTTTAGTAGAGACGGGGTTTCACCATGTTAGCCAGGATGGTCTCGATCTCCTGACCTCATTATCCGCCCCTCTCGGCCTCCCAAAGTGCTGGGATTACAGGCTTGAGCCACCGCGCCTGGCTGATTTTTTTTATTTCTAGGACTAATTCTTCTGCCACATACTTCCAGTGCTACATTAAAATAGAAGCATTGGCCAGACTCTGTGGCTCACACCTGTAATCCCAGAACTTTGGGAGGCCAAAGAGTGTGGATTACCTGAGGTCAAGAGTTTGAGACCAGTCTGACCAATATGATGAAACCCTGTCTCTACTAAAAATACAAAAATTAGCTGAGTGTGGTGACATGAGTCTGTAATCCCAGCAACTTGGGAGGCTGAGACAGGAGAATCTCTTGAACACCGGAGTCAGAGGTTGCAGTGAGCCAAGATCACAGCAATGCACTTCAGCCTGGGCAACAAGAGCAAAACTGCATCTCACAAAAAAAAAAAAAAAAAAAAAAAAAAGAAGCATCGACAATGGGCACAATGTAGTTTTGTATTGGTGTCTGAATTCAATGGAGCAAGTACCTCTTCAAGTTTTCACAAACTGATTTTATAAGGTAAAGATCTTCTTTTGTTGGCCCTTAGGGTGATGAGATCTTCTCTGAATTTGTACTGAAGAGGGGTTGTAGCCTGGTCACAAGGCTGCTGGGTCTCCACTAGGGTCTGCCTTTAGTTGGCTTGCTACAGGGGCTTGGGTAGTTGTAATTTCCATTTTATTTTTAGACTGAATATTCTTCAGGACTTTGCTCCACAGGGCAGACACTAGGGCATGTTTATGCAGTCAGGACTGCTTATGGTAAGGATGTGGATGAGTATGGCTTTCAGTGAGTACTAGAGAGCATTTCCTCAAGTAACCCTGTGAGGGTTTCTATATAGGCAGAACGGACCACATACTTGGCTCAGTTAAATGAAACTGAGTCATTGAACTGCTTCAGGGACCACAGTAAAGGCCAAGGTCTGCAGGCCTGCCTACATGGCTGTAAATGGGTGCCTTCCTCCAGGTCTAGGAATGGCAGGACCTCTGCCAGACTGTGGCTGGGAAAAGTTTGGGATGGTTACAGAGTTAAGTTCAGAATTCTCAGTGGGACCAAGTTGGGTGAACCCTATCCTGGTCTGTAGCCAAGAAAAGAGGTCCTGTAGTTTCCCACCTGAATGAGGGCCTGCCTTCTAAATAAAACTCTTCTCAATCTTAAGCTTTGACAGTGTTTCACAACTCCCTCCCTGGATCTCAAATCTGTCTTAGAGGCACTTATTTTGGTGATGGCGTCTTGCTACATAACCCAGGCTGGTCTCAAAATCCTGTCCTGAAGCAGTTTCATAACCTTAATGTACCACGTAGCTGTCATTACAGGTGTGAGCCACAGTGCCTAATTCTCTCATAAAGGCATTTTTGTCAGGTATGGCTGATTTTTTTTTTTTTTTTTTTTTGCTGTAAGAGGATATGAAAATCAGACACTTTAGTCTTTTCATTTTTTTTTTTGCAATTTTTTTTCTTTTTCTTTTTCTTTTCTTTTTTTTTTTGAGATGGAGTGTTGCTCCTTTTGCCCAGGCAGTAGTGCAATGGTGCGGTCTTGGCTCACTGTAATCTCCGTCTCCCTGGTTCAAGCGATTCTCCTGCCTCAGCCTCCCAAGTAGCTGGGATTACAGGTGCCCGCCACCACGCCTGGCTAATTTTTTGTTATTTTTAGTAGAGACGGGGTTTCACCATGTTGGCCAGGATGGTCTCAATCTCTTGACCTCGTGATCTGCATGCCTCGGCCTACCAAAGTGCTGGCATTACAGGTGTGAGCCACTGCGCCCAGGTAGTCTTTTTATCTTACTAATGTCACTCTCCTTATACATTTTTACTTTCTATTTTCTACTGCAAATTTTTCTGTAATTTTAGATTCAGATATTTAAAACAATATGCTAGAATTTGCACATTACGCCTGCAGTAAATTAGATAATTAGTAGGTACTCTATATTTACTAAAATATTTACTTATAAATTTAATTTTGCTGCTGGCAAAAAGGAATTATAGGATTTTCCTCTACTTTCTTCAGCCTATATCTGAATAATAACATAGTTTATTTCCTAATATTTGTTTTACATATCAGAGGGTCTAACTCTGTTCTGCAAAGTAGATACATATATTTTCTATATTTAACAATGTAAGGCTATTCTTTGCTTCTAAAGTTGAATTACAGCAGTTTCATTTTGTGTAAGAATAGCATATATTTAAAACATAACTATAACTAGTTTCTTTTAAATGCTTATTTATTAAAAGTCTATCATTAGAATTTTCTATTTATTTATTTATTTATTTATTTTGAGGCAGAGTCTCGCTCGCCCGGACTGGAGTGCAGTGGCCGGATCTCAGTTCACTGCAAGCTCCGCCTTCCGGGTTTACGCCATTCTCCTGCCTCAGCCTCCGGAGGAGCTGGGACTACAGGCGCCCGCCACCTCGCCCGGCTAGTGTTTGTATTTTTTTAGTAGAGACGGGGTTTCACCGTGTTACCCAGGATGGTCTCGATCTCCTGACCTCGTGATCCGCCCGTCTCGGCCTCCCAAAGTGCTGGGATTACAGGCTTGAGCCACCGCGCCCGGCCAGAATCTTCTATTTACAATTATACTGCATATTCTCTGAAATTTTACTGCCACACAGTGCATGCCAATGATTCAAAATACCCGCATTTGATGAATACACAGTAATAGTTAAATATTCCAGTTACCTAGACAATTTTTTTGTTTTTGTGAGACGGAGTCACATTCTGTAGCCCAGGCTGGAGTGCAGTGGTGCGGGCTTGGCTTACTGCAACCTCCACCTCCTGAGTTCAAAGCAATTCTCGTGCCTCAGCTTTCCAAGGAGCTAAGATACAGATATGAGCCACTGCACCTGGCCTCAGTGTAGGTTTCTTAACATCAGTTTTTTGTGTCTGTTGGTTTTACTTTTGTATTACAATTTTAGACAATTTGAAATTCTGTTTGTACAGTTTAAGTCAATTTGAGGTTTAATTAAGAGATAAATTATGCATGTTTATCACAATCAGATTACATATGTATGTATATTTATAAATATGATCCCAATTTTAGTTATGGCTTATCCTATATTCTTTCTTAGCTGATTTTCTTTTTTTCTTTTTTTTTTTTTTTTGAGGTGGAGTCTTGCTCTGTCGCCCAGACTGGAGTGCAGTGGCCGGAACTAAGCTCACTGCAAGCTCCACCTCCCGGGTTCCCGCCATTCTCCTGCCTCAGCCTCCGGAGTAGCTGAGACTACAGGCGTCCGCCACCTCGCCCGGCTAGTTTTTTGCATTTTTTAGTAGAGACGGGGTTTCACCGTGTTAGCCAGGATGGTCTCGATCTCCTGACCTCGTGATCCGCCCGTCTCGGCCTCCCAAAGTGCTAGGATTACAGGCTTGAGCCACCGCGCCCGGCCTCTTAGCTGATTTTCAATGGTAGTTTTATCTTGTCTAAGTGAGTTGTCATGGATATAGTCTTATTTTTACCGTGTGTTTAACGATTAATATATATTTCCTTTTCTGAGAGAAAAACTTTAGTGATTTCAAGATAATTTTCAAAAATAATTCTGTATTTTTTTCAGGTTTTCTTTAGAAGAAATGTTTTAAAAACACGTAACATAAAATGTACCGCCTTAAATCTATTGAAGTGTATATTTCACGGCCAGGCATGGTTGTGGCTCTCATCTGTAATCCAAGGATTTTGGGAGGCCGAGACAGAAGGATCCCTGGAGCCCAAAAGCTTGAGATCAGCTTGGGCAACATATGGAGACCTGTCTCTATTTAAAAAAATTGATAATTGCCAGGCGTAGTGGTGTGCACCTGTGGTCCCATCTACGTTGGAGATTGAGGGAGAGTCAAAATTGTGCCTATACATTCCATCTTGGTTGAAAGAGTGAGACCCTGTTTCAAAAAAAAGCTGTTCATTTCAGAGATGTTAAGTATATTCGCATTGTTATGCAAAAGACTTCTAGAAACTTTACGTCTTGTAAAACGTAAACTCAATACCCATTAAGTGACAACTGCTAATTTTACCCTCTTTCCAGCCCTAGACAGACAAACCTTACACTTTCTCTTTTTATGATTTTGACTTCTTATTTATTTATTTATTTATTTATTTATTTTTTTGACGGAATCTCGTGCTGTCTCCCAGGCTGGAGTGATACGGCGCAATCTCGGCTCACTGCAAGTTCCGCCTCCCGGGTTCACGCCATTCTCCTGCCTCAGCCTCCGCAGTAGCTGGGACTAGAGGCACCCGCCATCACGCCTGGATAATTTTTTTGTATTTTTAGTAGAGATGGGATTCCACTGTGTTAGCCAGGATGGTCTCTATCTCCTGACCTCGTGATCTGCCGGCCTCAGCCTTCCAAAGTGCTGGGATTACAGGCGTGAGACACCGTGCCCGGCATGATTTTGACTTCTTAAGATACCTCATATAGCCGGGCGCAGTGGCTCAAGCCTGTAATCCCAGCACTTTGGGAGGCCGAGACAGGCGGATCACGAGACCGAGATCAGGAGATCGAGACCATCCTGGCTAACACGGTGAAACCCCGTCTCTACTAAAAAAATACAAAAATCGGCCGGGCGCGGTGGCTCAAGCCTGTAATCCCAGCACTTTGGGAGGCCGAGACGGGTGGATCACGAGGTCAGGAGATCGAGACCATCCTGGCTAACATGGTGAAACCCCGTCTCTATTAAAAATACAAAAAAACTAGCCGGGCGAGGTGGCGGGCGCCTGTAGTCCCAGCTACTCGGGAGGCTGAGGCAGAGAATGGCGTGAACCCGGGAGGCAGAGCTTGCAGTGAGCCGAGATTGTGCCACTGCACTCCAGTCTGGGCAACAGAGCGAGACTCAGCCTCAAAAAAAAAAAAAAAAAAAAAAAAAATCTAGCCGGGCAAGGTGGCCGGCGCCTGTAGTCCCAGCTACTCAGGAGGCTGAGGCAGGAGAATGGCGTAAACCCGGGAGGCGGAGCTTGCAGTGATCTGAGATCCGGCCACTGCACTCCAGTCCGGGCGACAGAGCGAGACTCCGTCTCAAAAAAAATAAATAAATAAATAAAAAGATACCTCATATAAGTGGAACCATAGAGTATCTGTAATTTTGTTACTGGATTAATTCAGGTGACATAATATTCTCAAGGTCATCTTAAAATGTGACAAGATTGTTCTTTTTAAGGTAGAATAATATTTCATCGTATGTATATGTTACATTTTTTGTTATGTTTATAAATCAAGAGACATCTGAGTTGCTTCAGCCTTTTGTCTTGTGAATAGTGGTACAATAAACATGGATTTTCAAATATGTCATTATTATAGCAAGTGGGGTATTGAAATATCCTGCTGTAATTTTATTTCTATATGTTTATTCAGTTTTGTTAGTATTTGCTTTATATATTTGAAACCCTAATTTGAAACACACACACACACACACACACACACAAATACACACATGTATAAACAAATTTGTGATAGGTTCCTAGTGAATGAATCTATGTACTGTTTAATTTCCTTCTGTGTCTTTTTGAAGTTTTGACTTAAAGTACATTTTATAAAATATGACAGTTTTTGACTTAAGATGTAGCTTGTGTAATATTATTTTGACCTCTTCTGCTCTCATTTGATTAATATTTACATGAAATTTCTCCTTCCATCTTACCACTTTCAGTCATTATCATTAGCTCTGAGGTTATTCTTGTAGAAAGGCCAGTTGGATCTTGATTTTTAATTTTTTTTTTTTTTTTTTTTTGAGATGGAGTCTCACTCTGTCGCCCAGGCTAGAGTGCAAGTGGCACAAACTTGGCTCACTGCAACCTCTACCTTCTGGGTTCAAGCGATTATCCTGCCTCAACCTCCCGAGTAGGTGGGATTACAGGTGTACACCACCACGCTTGGCTAATTTTTGCATTTTTTGTAGAGACGGGGTTTCGCCATGTTGGTCAAGCTGATAAAATTGTTTAATAATGCTTTTTATTGAAAGTATTTCTCTTGATTGGAAAGATAATTGTATATATATATTTAAATAGTCTTCTGAAAGAGAAAAACTTACCTTTTTTTGTGTGTGTGTGATAGAGTCTCGTTTTTTCATCCAGGTTAGAGTGCAATGGTGCAATCTCAGATCACTGCAACCTCCGCCTCCTGGGTCCAAGTGATTCTCCTGTCTCAGCCACCTGAGCAGCTGGGATTACAGGCACCTGCCACCACGCCGGGCTAATTTTTGGTATTTTTAGTAGAGATGGGTTTATGCCATGTTGGCCAGGCTGGGCTTGAATTCCTGACCTTAAGTGATCCGCCTTCCTTGGCTTCCCAAAGTGCTGGGATTATGGGCATAAGGCACCACACCTGGCCAATATTACTTTATTAATTCTTTTATTTGATTCTTGTATATTTGTCTCTCTTTTTTTCTGCCTTTTTGTATATTTTTAAAAAATTTTTTATTGATATGCTTTCAATTTTCTTCTTATTTTCTTTTGTGTATCTATACAGATATTTTCTTTTTTTTTTGAGACAGAGTCTCGCCCTGTCGCACAGGCTGGAGTGCAGTGGCCGGATCTCAGCTCACTGCAAGTTCCGCCTCCCGGGTTCACACCATTCTCCTGCCTCAGCCTCCGGAGTAGCTGGGACTACAGGCGCCCGCCACCTTGCCCGGCTAGTTTTTTTTTTTGTATTTTTTTAGTAGAGACGGGGTTTCACCGTATTAGCCAGGATGGTCTCGATCTCCTGACTTCGTGATCTGCCCGTCTCGGCCTCCCAAAGTGCTGGGATTACAGGCTTGAGCCACCGCGCCCGGCCGCTCTATACAGATATTTTCTTAGTAGTATCTTGGGGATTACGTAAAACCTCTAAAAGATCCAACCATATATTTAAGTGTGGTAAAAAATTAACTTCAGTTGAATGCAAAAAATCTTCATGATTACATCTGCCTTCAACTTTGTTATTGATTTTGCTAATTATATTTTTTATGTTTTATATATTCATTAACAATGTTTGTAATAATTTCTCTACTTTATCTTTTAAGTTTTAAATAGCTGAAAGTGTTTTCTGCACCCTTATGATAATGATAAGTAAGCAATTCCATTTTTGTGTATGTGCATATCTTTCCCAGAAAGTTATGTATTTTCATCTGATTATGTGTTGTTTTCTTGCATTATGTTATTTTCAGTGGAAGAAACTCCTTTCAGCATCTTTGATATGTAGGGCATATGCAGTGCCAATATGCTTTCTCAGGATTTGGTTATTGTGGAAGGACTTCTTTTTATTTGGTAGTACGATTGTGCCGATGGTATTATTCTCACATGACTTTTTAAAATTATAACTTTAACAATATCACAGTTTCCTTCTGACCTGTAAAACTTTTTTTTTGATAAATTCACTGGTTATCTCATGAGACTATGCTTACAAATGACACATTTTTTTTTTATCTTGCAGCTCCCAAAATTCTCTTCTTATCTGTGATTTTTGAAATTTTGCTTATAGTTGTGTTTGTTATAAATATCTTTGTGTGTGTCCTAGTTTGTTCAGCTTCTTCATGTTTACATTATTTTTTCTCTTAAGAAATTTTTCAGTGTTTTTTTTGTATTTTTTATATCCACAATTTTTGTTTTTTGTGATTTTAATATTTTTTTCTTGTCATCCTCATTTTTCTGATCTTCATTAGTTGTCTGTGTTCCTATTTCACTTAGTGAATATTATTCAATTTTATTTATTTATTTTTCTGAAACAGAGTCTCGCTCTGTCTCCCAGGCTGGAGTGCCATGCATGGCACAATAGTGGCTCACTGCAATGATCCTGGCTCACTGCAACCTCTGCCTCCTAGGTTCAAGTGAGTCTCCCGCCTCAGCCTCCCAGTAGTTGGGATTACAGGTGCCTGCCTCCACACTCAGCTGATTTTTGTATTTTTGCTGGAGACCAGGTTTCACCATGTTGGCCAGGCTGATCCTAAACTCCTGACCTCAAATGATCCACCCACCTCAGCCTCCCAAAGTACTGGGATTACAGGCATGAGCCACTGTGCCAGGCCTACTTCATTTTATTTTATTTTATTTTTGAGACAGTCTTGCTCTGTTGCCCAGCCTGGAGTGCAGGGTACAATCTTCACTTACTGCAACCTTCCTCTCCTGGGTTCAAGCAATTGTCATGTGTCAGTCTCCCAAGTACCTGGTATTACAGGCACAGGCCACCATGCCCAGCTAATTTTTGTATTTTTAGTAGATGAAGGGTTTCACCATGTTGGCCTGGCTGATCTCAAACTCCTGACCTCATGTAATTTTCCCACCTTGGCCTCCCAGTGTGTAAGGATTACAGGAGTGAGCCACCAAGTGTGGCCTGTTCAATTTATTCTGAATTTTTAAAATTACTTTATACAGGTTTTATGGTTGCTTTTAAAAATTTTATAATTTTTTTAATGGGGTCATGTTGCCCAAATATTTTGTATACATTGTAATCTTTGAGATTCGGACATAACAAAAAGCAACCTGTTACAATCTTTATAATACAGCTTTGTCCTGGTGTAGTCTGAAATAAATTGTCTTGGCTAGAGATTCTGATAATTCCTCAAAAATGTTTTTACGATGAGTCTTGTCTAAAATTTTGTGTTTATTGATTAATTAAATCAGCTTATTCATATTTCTTCTTAGTAGTCACTTGCTACACCCCTTTCCTGTTTGGGTTCCTGCAGTTTCTCTGCTTCTGTAACATTTACCTTTAGACTCAGCAGACTCAAACTGTCATTCCAATGTATATAACCATTTCTTTCAGCATTTTATGTCATGGGAGACATTAACCAGTGTCTTAAAAAGTTCCTAAGGCCGGGCGCAGTGGCTCAAGCCTGTAATCCCAGCACTTTGGGAGGCCGAGACGGGCGGATCACAAGGTCAGGAGATCGAGACCATCCTGGCGAACACGGTGAAACCCCGTCTCTACTAAAAAAATACAAAAAACTAGCCGGGCGAGGTGGCGGGCGCCTGTAGTCCCAGCTACTCGGGAGGCTGAGGCAGGAGAATGGCGGGAACCCGGGAGGCGGAGCTTGCAGTGAGCTGAGATCCAGCCACTGCACTCCAGCCTGGGCGGCAGAGCGAGACTCCGTCTCAAAAAAAATAAAATAAAATAAAAAGTTCCTAGAAGCCAGAAATAAAGATATATGTGGCAATATTTTTCTGTTTTTTTTTTTTTCTTTTTTCTTTTTTTAAATAAACCAGGAGTTGGCAATTTACATTTGTGTGTCTGTGTGTGTGAGAGACAGTCTCTCTCTGTTACCTAGGCTGGAGTGCAGGGGCATAATCTTGACTCCCTACAATCTCTGCCTCTACAGTTGAAGCAATTCTCCTGGCTCAGCCTCCAGGTACCTAGGATTAAAGGTGCCTGTTACCATGCCTGGCTAATTTTTTATTTTTATTTTTAGTAGAGTTGGGGATTCACCATGTTGGTCAGGCTGGTCTCAAACTTTTGACCTCAGTTGATCTACCCGCCTTGCCTTCCCAAAGTGCTAGGAATACCGGCACAAGACATTATGCCTGGCCAGCAATTTACTTTTTTTTTTTTTTTTTTGAGATGGAGTCTCCCTTTGTTGCCCAGACTGGAGTGCAGTGGCGCAATCTTGGCTCACTGCAACCTCCCCCTCCCTGGTTCAAGCAATTCTCTACCTTTGCCGGGTAGCTGGGATTAAAGGTATCCTCCACCACATCAGGCTAATTTTTTTGTGTTTTTAGTAGAGACGGGGTTTCATCATCTTGGCCTGGCTGGTCTTGAAGTCTTGATCTCGTGATTCACCCACCTCTGCCTTCCAAAGTACTTGGATTACAGGCATGAGCCATCATGCCCAGCTGGCAATTTACTTTTGAAAGCACAATGCTATACTGGACAGCAGGAAGAGCTGTGTTGAGTATAAGTGACAGAGCTTTCTTTTTCTTCTATATGGCTCCTTTGCATTGTGCTCACCTGTGGCCCTTCACACACTTAACTCATTTATAAATTTTTTACAAATGTATTTTGGTCAGTATGTTTTTGTTAAATTTATATGTCCAGGAAGAAATTGCAGTTGGTGGTATTTTGCTATGTCATCTTGCTTATGTAGTTTGTATAATTTCTTTGGTTAGATTTGTAAAGTATATTTATCTGAGTCTAGAAATTGAAGTAGTGTGTTTTTGTTGTTTCTTTCAGTTATGTGTTCTCATTTTGCCCAAGAACTTTGGCTAGAGCAGAGCATAAAATATTCTTTCCAAAAAGTGATACTGAGAAGATGTGAAAAATGCAGACATTACAATGTACAGTAAAAAAAAAGGCTGTAAAACTGTGGGTGAGCATAAGTTGCACAAAAGAGATTATAATGGACTTAACCAATGTTTGACAAATACCCAGAAAAAAATATTTCAATGTGATAAATATGGAAAAGTCTTTCATACATTTTCAAATTCAAACAGACATAAGATAAGACTTACTAGAAAAAGTCCTTTCAAATGGATAGTATTTGGCAAAGCTCTTAACTTGTCCTCAACCCTTACTACCTGTAAGAAAATTCTTACAGGAGGGAAACCTTACAGATGTAAATAATGTGGCAGAGATTTTAATCAATCTGCAAACCTTACTACACATTGGAGAATTTATACTGGAAAGAAACCCTACAAATGTAAAGGATATGGCAAAGCCTTTAAGCACTCCTCAAACCTCACTACACATAAGAAAATTCATACTGGAGAGAAATCCTACAAATGTGAAGAATGTGGCAAAGCCTTCAATGGGTCTCAGACTTTACTACACATAAGTTAGTTCATACTGGAGGGAAACCTTAAAAATGTGAAGAATGTGGCAAAGCTTTTAACTGGTCCTCAGACCTTAATAAACATAAGAGAATTCATATTGAACAGAAAACCTACATAGTGAAGAATGTGGCAAATATTTTAAATGTTCCTCCACTTTTAATAAGCATAAGATAATTCATACTGGAGAGAAACTCTATGAATGTGATGAATATGGGAAAGCCTTTAACCAGCCCTCAGCTCCTACTACATAAGAGAATTTATATGGAACATAAACCCTACAAATATGAAGAATGTGATAAAGTTTTTAACAAAGTTCTCAACCCTTGTTACACTTAATTCATACTGGTCAGAAACCCTACAAGTGTGAAGAATGTGACAAAGCCTATAACAAATTCTCAATTCTTTTTTTTTTTTTTTTTTATTGAGATGGATTTTCACTCTTGTCACCTAGGCTAGAGTGCCATGGCAAGATCTCAGCTCACTGCAATTTCCACCTCCTGGGTTAAAGCCATTCTCCTGCCTAAGCCTCCCAAGTAGCTGGGATTACAGGTGCATGCCCATCACTACACCTAGCTAATTTTTGTATTTTTAGGAGAGATGGGATTTTGCCATGCTTGCCAGGCTGGTCTCCAACTCCTAACCTCACGTGATCCACCTGCCTTATCCTCATAAAGTGCTGGGATTACAGGCATGAGCCACAACACCTGGCTACAAGTTCTGAACTCTTAAGAGACGTGGCGCTAATTCATGCTGAAGAGGAAATCTACAAACCTGAAAGACGTGACAGTGCTTTTACCAACACCTCCAAATTTCCTATACATGAAAATAAATTATACTAGCATGATGCCCTAGAAATGTATAAAATGGGACAAAGCCTTTATATGGTTGCCACACTGGATTCTATGGCAGTAAGCTTGTTTGGCAGTATGATTGCCATACTGTCAAAACTTCTACAAGTGTGAAGAACGTGGCAAAACTTTTAATCAGTGCTTACATCTTATTTCACAGGAAAGCTATTATCCTTGAGAAAAATTGTACAAATATAAAAATGTGGAAGAACCATTAACGCCTACTCACTGGAACAAAACAAATAAATAAAATTGGAGCATTTATTGGAAGAAAACAAATAAAGTGACTAATAGAAAACTAAACATCTCAAAAATGCTGAAAGCAAATGTATACTTTCTGCTTTGTCTTGAATTTATTTATTTATTTATTTATTTATTTTATTATTATTATTTTTTTGAGACAGAGTTTCACTCTTGTTGCCCAGGACCGAGTGCAATGGCATGATCTTGGGTCACCTCAACCTCCACCTTCTGGGTTCAAGCGATTCTCCTGCCTCAGCCTCCCCAGTAGCTGGAACTATAGGCATGTGCCACCATGCCCAGCTAATTTTTTTGTGTGTTTTTAGTGCAGAGAAGATTTCACCATGTTGGCCAGTCTAGTCTTGTACTCTTGACCTCAAATGATCCGTCCACCTCGGCCTCCCAAAGTGCTGGGATTACAGGCGTGAATCACCGCACCCAGCCTGTGTTGAATTTATTAATGTAAAATGTTATGGCTTATGGGCAGTGCGCGGTGGCTCACGCCTGTAACCCAGCACTTTGGGAGGCTGAGGCGGGCGGATCACGAGGTCAGGAGATCGAGACCGTCCTGGCTAACATGGTGAAACCCATCTCTACTAAAAATACAAAAAGTTAGCCGGGTGTGGTGGCGGGTGCCTGTAGTCCCAGCTACTCAGGAGGCTGAGGCAGGAGAATAGCATGAACCCAGGAGGCGGAGCTTGCAGTGAGCCGAGATCGTGCCACTGCACTCCAGTCTGGGTGACAGAGCGACACTCTGCCTCAAGAAAAAAAAAAAAAAGGAATAACAGTCTTGAGTAAACAATAACAGCCTTCTCCAAACAGAAAAAAAAAATCCTTTTAACACTTATTTTAATGAAAATTTAACCAACATTGAATAATTGGATATATTTTTATTGTTCTATACATGTGTGAATGCATAAAATGCTGCATAAAGGAAAAATAATTTAAGCCAGAAAAAAGATGTAAGTTAATATTTGTAATGAATAAATTGGGAAGTAGTTAATTATTATTTGCGGATGATATCTTTGTTTATGCAGATATCAAAAGGAGCAGAAAGACTATTTTAAAAGTTTATTAAGGTGGATAGGCAACATTCTAAAATAATACCTTGGATTCCCAGTCTGTTGCACACCTGCTGTGTAATACTTTCCTCTTCAGAGTAAAAAAAATATGTGACTGTGGTGGGAAATCACTCATGAAATTAAGTTCCTTATGTGTTGACTTTGTGTTTATCAAAATGGAGATTGTCTTGATTGTGTTAAACTTAATCAGAGGTGCTTTTAAGAGAAAGAGACACATAGAAAAATTCCCCTGCTGGCCTGAAAGTAAGTGACTTCTAGGTGGAACATGTTGCAAGCTGCTTGTGGTGGTCACATGGCAGGAAACATGTTTAAATACTGTCATGGTTCCTGCCTCCTGCATGTTGCTTCCAGTATGGAGAATAAGATTATCCTATGGCAGAGGGAAAAAAAGGGAACCTCATTCATACAAGAAATAATCACCTCTCATCTGGGATAGCTTAAGAGAAACAGGAGACCACAACAGGACCACATTAATGGGAGGAAAAGGGGAACCTGGGTAAAAGTGCTCACTGGCATTATGGAACAACACTTAGCAAGTTGTAGTGAATGATCAGCCTCTGGGATACTGATAATCTACCAAAAAGGCTGAACTCATTCTAATTCAATCAGCATGTCTGCACCATTCTGGTGACCCAGATTTACACTATTCCTTACAGAAATACCATAAAGACCAGTGGGTAATATCCTAGAATTGAACTTATTTCAAAAAGCATACCTAATTACTTGTTTTCACATTTGAAAAACCTTAAAAACAATGAATTTATAAATAATTAATTTCTAATTATAGATGATTCTGTTATACTGTAATACAATATTAAACTGTAAACACAATATGAATATTTCTTGAACTCATGATTAGTTATGTAGATAGTTTCTTTCAAATTAACATGACAAAAGTAACAATTGGAGAAAACATTTGAAATGAGATAAAATGAATCAAAACCACATCTCAATGACTTGGTGTAATTGCCATGCTTTTGGAAATGGCCAGATGACTAACAAGAAACAAAGATTTTGGTTTTGCTCAATGATTGTTTTTGACCTTAGAAATCTAAAATCCTGACTAAAGTATTCAAAGGGAATATTTTATAGATGGCTTCTCAGGGTTGCCAAGGCAACGAAAGAAAAATTCTGATAGGTAGGAAAATGCACACTATATATACACATTGCTCTTCTCTGATTTACTTTAACATTGAAAAATTGAGGATTGTAAAGTCAGTCTCAATTTAGAGTACAATGAAAAGATTTGTTTTTCAAAAAAAGCAAATATATAAAATTAATGGATAACAGATGCCATAAATTGTTAAAATATAGTATGACTAAATTTAGTAAGTATCTAGTCATGCAAATAACAGCCCAATTAAATGAAGACCCTAATAGGTTCATGTGGAAAGCATTGCTGTGCAGTGTGGTGCACCTCCACTCAGCATTTTCTTCTGCCTCTTTACAGAGATACCAATTTCTCCTGAGTGACTCAGGGTGCATATTGGGAACTGCGAATGCTGGGTTCAGAGTGATTACTGAAGACATGATTAATACACTTCTTCCATATGATAATAAAATATTATAAATCTTACTCTGCCTCAGAAAAGCTTGTAGGAAAAGATTATAGTACTCAAAATGAAAAATTTCAATATTCCAGATAATTCAGACTCTTAAATGTCAATGAAATCTCATAAAACATATTTGAATAAGATGAAGTCTTCTTAGCTAAGAATTTTATATTACCAGTAAGTTTAGAAAACCAGTACTTTAAGCCAAATAACAGTGTCTGACACGTGAATAGCACCCAGGCAAGTGCTCTTCATGATCGTTGTTAAAGTAACGATAGCACCATGTACTTTCCTGGGATCTGCTGGCCTATTTTCCACTGACATAAAGTGGAAAAGGTGGCCGGGCATGGTGGCTCATGCCTGTAATCCCAGCACTTTGGGAGGCGGAGGCAGGCAGATCATGAGGTCAGGAGTTCAAGACCAACCTGGCCAAGATGGTGAAACCCTGTCTCTACTAAAAAATACAAAACTTAGCGGGGCGTGGTGGCGGGCACCTGTAATTCCAGCTACTCGGGAGGCTGAGGCCGGAGAATTGCTTGAACCTGGGAGGTGGAGTTTGCAGTGAGCCAAAATCATGCCACTGCACTCCAGCCTGGGCGACAGAGCAAGACTGCCTCAAAAAAAAAAAAAAAAAAAAAGTGGAAAAGGCATCAAAATGGCAAAGGAAAGTGATATAAATTGAATGCTTACATGTAATAAAATTTTAAATAAAAAATAACTTTGGATGTTGTACAACTATAGGTGAGACTATTAGTGTGAGGTCATATTTTTACTTATATTGACAAAATAAACATTCACAATATTCTTATTTAGAATAATATTCCCTTTCTGCTGTATATTTGCTAGTTTTGATCAAATGTTATGGGAGCTCAATAGAAATCAACAAAATGAATCTTTATTTTACCACAAGCATTGATGCATATGCTTGTTTTTCTTAAAATGCATTAGCTTTTTACAAAAGATTTATACATTTTTTCAGTTTATTGTTTATTGCTGAAAAGTGGCCATCCTGCCAGAAAACTGCTATTCTCAGCTGTAATCACACTGATTAACAATGAGTGGAAATGAAGTGGATAAAAAGCAAATGTGTCTTCTCTGTGTATTTTTTTTTGTCCATTGTCTGAAGAACAGAAGGATGCAGAAGATGAAAGGAAATATAATCCCTGAAAGATCATGAAGATGTTCTCTTAAACAGTCAAAAAAACCCACACAGAGGAAGTTTTTTTTTTGTACTTTCTACTTCTATGAGTTTAATTTTTTTTCTTTTTCTTTTTGAGACAGAGTCTCAATCTTTTGCCCAGGCTGAAGGGAAATGGCACAATCTTGGCTCACTGCAACCTCCAGCTCTTGTACTCAAGCGATTCTCCTTCCTCAGCCTCCTTAGTAGCTGTGATTACAGGCACGCGCCACCACGCCCATGCTACTTTCTGTTTTTTTAGTAGAGATGGGGTTTCACCATGTTGGTCAGGCTGGTCTCAAACTCCTCATCTTGTGATTTCCCTGCCTCGTCCTCCAAAGTGCTGAGATTACAGGCGTGAGCCACTGCGCCTGATGAGTTTAATTTTTTTTTTATACTTTACATGAGAATAGAATTATGTGGGCTGGGTACGGTGACTCATGCCTGTAATCCCACCAATTTGGGAGGCCGAGGTGGGTGGATCGTTTGAGGTCAGCAGTTCGAGAACAGCCTGGATAATATGGCTAAACCCTGTCTCTACTAAAAATACAAAAATTAGCCAGGTATGGTGGTGGGTGTCTGTAATCGCAGGTACTGGGGAGGCTGAGGTAGGAGAATTGCTTAAACCCAGGAGACGGAGTTTGCAGTGAGCCAAGATGGTGTTACTGCATCATTGCCTGGGCAACAAGAGCTAAACTCTATCTCAGAAAAAAAAAAAAAAAAAAAGGATTTTTTTGCATGTGTTTTTCTGTGCTGGCTTACTTTACTTAGCATAATATTTTTCAGGTTCATGAATATTGTTGCAAATAACAAGACTCTTATTTTTAAGGGCTGGCTAAACAGCATTTCATTGTGAACATATACCACATTTTTTTTCTCCATTCCCTATCAATGGACACTTAGGTTGATTCCATACCTTAGCTATTGTGAGTAATCCACTTCCTTCCTTCTCTTTTGTTTTGTTTTGTTTTCATTTTTGATTTGTTTTGTTTGAGATGGAGTCTCATTCTGTCAGCCAAGCTGGAGTGCAGTGACACAATCTCGGCTCACTGCAACCTCCGCCTTCCAGGTTCAAGGAATTCTAGTGCCTCAGCATCCTGAGTAGCTGAGATTACAGGTGTGCATCACCACACTTGGCTAATTTTTGTATTTTTAGTAGAGGCAGACTTTCACCATGTTGACCAGGCTACTCTTTTATTTGTTTGTATATTTTTTTCTTCCTTTCCTTCTTTATTTCTAGAAGTATGTTAGTTTTAAAATATAAATTATGAATATTAAAAACCTTCATTTCTCTGTCTTGGATTACTATTATGACTGATTTAAAAATAAGTTTTTTTGAAATTTTCTGCATAAAGGTTATTACTTCATTATTAACATGACTTGAGACAATATAGAAATTAAAATGAACATTTGTTAGTAAAACAGCAATTATCTAGCTCCTGGGAGTGATTTAATCTCTCACCTAGTCTTTAGAACTTCCATCAAGACAAGAACTTGGGCCGGGCGCGGTGGCTCAAGCCTGTAATCCCAGCACTTTGGGAGGCCGAGACGGGCGGATCACGAGGTCAGGAGATCAAGACCATCCTGGCTAACACAGTGAAACCCCGTCTCTACTAAAAAATACAAAAAAACTAGCCAGGCGAGGTGGCAGGCGCCTGTAGTCCCAGCTACTTGGGAGGCTGAGGCAGGAGAATGGCGTGAACCCGGGAAGTGGAGCTTGCAGTGAGCTGAGATAGAGCCACTGCACTCCAGCCTGGGCGACAGAGCAAGACTCCGTCTCAAAAAAAAAAAAAAAAGACAAGAACTCTATTTTTTTCCAGGAGTGTGTGATGTAAAATCACACTCTTGTCTTTTTGTCTTTGCGGCAGAAGTCGAGTGGTTATGGTAATGAAAAAGAAGTCTAGGTTGCTTTTCAGAAGAAAGATGGTGATGATGGAAGCAAATATAATGGTACTTGGTACTTAGCCACATTTCAAAGCATGCCAGTACAAATTTAAATGAAAATTAAGAAAGTCAAACAGGAAATGAGAAAAAAAATAACTACTAGAAACACATAAAATGATAACAATATAACAACTTCACTTTTTTGTTTTTTTTTGGTTTTAGACAGTTTCCCTCTTGTTGCCCAGATTGGAGTGTAATGGCACAATCTTGGCTCACTGCAACCTCCGCCTCCTGGGTTCAAGCGATTCTTTTGTCTCAGGCTCCCCAGTAGCTTGGACTACAGGCATATGCCACCACACCCGGCTAATTTTTGTATTTTTAGTAGAGAGAGGGTTTCATCATATTGATTAGGCTGATCTCAAACTCCTGACCTCAAGTGATCCACCTGCCTCGGCTTCCCAATGTGCTGGGATTACAGGCATAAGCCACAGCACTTGGACAACAACTATTTCTTGAAGCTATTATTTTAAATATAAATTAATTAGACTACTTAAAAAACTGAACTGAAAGGTAATCTTAGGACTTTGAAAGGCCAAAGTTGGCTGATCAGTTGATACCAGGAGTTCACGAGAGGCCTAGGCAAGATGGCAAACTCCGCCTCTACACACACACAACCAAATAAGCTAGCTGGGTGTGACGGCACATACTTGTTTTTTTTTTTTTTTTTTTTTTGAGACGGAGTCTCGCTTTGTCGCCCAGGCTGGAGTGCAGTGGCGCGATCTCGGCTCACTGCAAGCTCTGCCTCCCGGGTTCACGCCATTCTCCTGCCTCAGCCTCCGGAGTAGCTGGGACTACAGGCGCCCGCCATCTCGCCCGGCTAGTTTTTTGTATTTTTTAGTAGAGACGGGGTTTCACCATGTAGACCAGGATGGTCTTGATCTCCTGACCTCGTGATCCACCCGTCTTGGCCTCCCAGAGTGCTGGGATTACAGGCTTGAGCCACCGCGCCCGGCCAGATGGCACATACTTGTAACCCAGCTACCTGAGAGACTGAAATGAGGATCATCTGAGTTTGGGAGGTTCAGGCAGCAGTGAAATGTGCAAATCAGCCTGGTTGACACAGTGAGGCCCATTCTGAAAAATAAATGAGGCTGGGCACAGTGGTTCATGCCTGTAATCCCAGCCTTTTGGGAGACCGAGACAGGCAGATCACCTGATGTCAGGACTTAAAGACCAGTCTGGCTGTGATGGTGAAAACCCGTCTCTACTAAAAATACAAAAAATTAGCTGAGTGTGGTGGCAGGCACCTGTAATCCCAGCTACATGGGAGGCTAAGCCAGGAGAATCACTTGAACCCAGGAGGCAGAGGTTGCAGTGAGCAGAGACTGCGCCATTGCACTCCAGGCTGGGCCAGAAGAGCAAAACTCCATCGCAAAATATATAAATAAATAAATAGGTTGGGCACTGTGGCTCACACCTGTAATCCCAGCTCTTTGGGAGGCTGAGGTGAGTGGATCACAAGATCAAGAGATCAAGACCAGCCTGGCCAACATGGTGAAACCGTGTTTCTACTAAAAATACAAAAATTGGCTGGGCATGGTGGCATGTGCCTGTAATCCTAGCTACTCAGGAGGCTGAGGCAGGAGAATTACTTGAACCTGGGAGGTGGAGGTTGCAGTGAACTGAGATTGTACCACTGCACTCCAGTCTTGGTGACAGAGTGAGACACCACCTCAAAAATAAGTAAATAAATACATAAAAATAAATATATAAATAAATAAAATTATATAAAGAAAAAAAATAGAATACCTGAGTGGTTTTTTAAAAAGCATACAGCATGCTGCCTACAAGAGATTCATTTAAGCATTGAGTCAAATAGGCTGAAAGTAACAGAATGAAAAAAATGCATATTCCATGAAAATAGTAACCACAGTTGAATGAGGTGGTCATAATTATATTAGACACAATATGCTTTAAGTCAAGTAGTACCACAAGACGTATTTTGACATTATATTATGGTAAAGTGAGTTGATTTACCAGGAATCTATAACTATAATATTTATTTATCTATATATATGTGTGTATATAACATCAGGACTCCAAAATACATAAAGCAAATATTGACAAAAGTGAAGAAAGATGTACATAGCAACATAATAATTGTAGACATCAAACCCCATTTGCAATAATAAATAGAAAATCTAGGGGAAAAATAAGAAACAGAAAACGTAGACAACATTACAGACTGTATTAATTATTTTGCATATAGAGGAATACTTGAGAGTGCATAATTTATATAGAAAAAAAGATTTATATGGCTCACAGTTTGTCAGACTGTATAAGAAGTGTGTGCCAGCATCTGCTTCTGGTGAGGATTTCAGGAAACTTAAAATCATGGTGGAAGGTAAAGAGTAACTGGACATACAACATGGTAAGAGACAGAGCAAGTGTGAGGTGAAGGACCCAGGTTCTTTTAATGAACCAGCTCTCATTTGAATTAATAGAGTGTTAACTTTTTGGTTACCAGGAGGATGTACCAAGCCATTCATGAAAAATTTGCCCCCATGACCCAAACCAGGTCCCACATTCAACATTGAGGATTTATATTGCAGCATTAGATTTGGAAAACATGGACATCCAAACCATATTCTAGACCAACTAGCCTTCACAGACACATAAAAAACTCTCCAGTCAAAACCAAGATAATACACAATATTCTTATTTGCATCTGGTGTATTTTGTTAGGGCACATAGCAGATTTTATTAAATTTTAAAATACTGACTGGACGCAGTGGCTCTTGCCTATAATCCTAACACTTTGGGAGGCTGAGGTAAGAGGATCCACTGGGGCCAAAAGTTCAAGACCAGCCTGGGCAACACAGTGAGATCCTAACACTACAAACAAGCAAACAATTAGCCAGACATGGTAGTGTATATCTGTAGTCCTAGCTACTCAGGAAACTGACGTGAAAGGATCACTTGAGCCCAGGAGGCTGAGGTTACAGTGAGCCAAAATTATACTACTACACTCCAGCCTGGGTGATGGTAAGATCTTGTCTCGAAACAACAACAAATCAATTTGAAAGACTAAAATTATACACTGTGTGTTTTCTAACAAAAACTAAATTAAACTAGGAATTAAAAGCAAAAGTCAAACTGGCAAATTCAAAAATATGTATATATAAAACACTCTTCAATATATTTTTGCCCTGTGGTCAAAAAATTTTATTTTTCAAAGATATCAATACAGCCTACCATTAAAAGATGATACAAAGTTGTTTGTCAGAAATATTTATTTATTTACAGAAATAGTACTGATTATTGATTAGATATATACCGTTATGGTTTAGGATATGGGATATAGTGTCCAATGTGGCATTATTAGTTTAATTTATACCTACTGGTGGCAATAGTGAACAGTTTCAAGAGATGAATACATAGTTCAAAGGGAGGAGAAGTAACTGCACTTTTATTTTTTAATGTCTCTCTGAGGTCGATAACCAAAGGGACTTGCATTTTTTAGATAAAAGTTTTTTATTTCCCAAATCTCAAGTTCTTTTTTTTTTTTTTTTTTTTGAGACGGAGTCTTGCTCTGCCACCCAGGCTGGAGTGCAGTGGCCGGATCTCAGCTCACTGCAAGCTCCGCCTCCCGGGTTTACGCCATTCTCCTGCCTCAGCCTCCCGAGTAGCTGGGACTACAGGCGCCCACCTCGTCGCCCGGCTAGTTTTTTGTATTTTTAAGTAGAGACAGGGTTTCACCGTATTAGCCAGGATGGTCTCGATCTCCTGACCTCGTGATCCGCCCGTCTCGGCCTCCCAAAGTGCTGGGATTACAGGCTTGAGCCACCGCGCCCGGCCCCAAATCTCAAGTTCTAAAGGAGCTGCACATTTAGTGCCTGAATGGCTCGGGTAGAAACAGGTGTTAACTGCACATTTGTGAGCACTTTGGCAAAAGGAGTAAGGGGAAAATGGGAATTCTCATGTCTAAATGTCTACTCAGTGCACACATGTTATTCTGATTGGGTTTCTGGGCTACACAGTTTCTGTATCAGTTTCATTCTGAAGATACAAGAGTCATTGAAAGAGGTAAAATGACTGATTGCTGCCCGGTGAAGTTTGTAGCAATGTGGTCTAGCCTTTCTAGAAGTAACTGTAGAGGACTATAGCTACCAAATAGGCAGAGACACAATTCTGCCTGCATATTTAGGCACTTTGCTGCACAACTTTGAGTTGACCAGAAGCCTGAGAGGGAAAGTCTCCTCTAGAGCAAATTCTGGTTGGTATCTTATGTGTTTATATCATGTCTGCTAATTCTAGATAGTGTTTGGAAACAATAATTAAAAGAAAAATGTTCTCCACCCCAGAGAAACTCCACGATAATAGAATAGAAAGAAAATGATTTTATTACACAATAGAACTTGAATGTGACATGGATCTTCGTCAATCTGCTTAAGAGACTGCAGAGACAGAAAGATGGTCTCTATAATTGGACCACAAGTAGAAGAATTTAAAGCACCATATCATACATAGTTCATCCTAAATTCACCTAGAGATTGATGAGGCCATCTGTGTATGCTAATTGCTTATTTTCAATGACAAATAAACTTTTCATATCTTCATAACAGGATGTAGTTTAGCAGCTTGAAGCCAGGTGCCTGCTGAAGCTAGGCTTTCACTCTGCTACAAAAATGGTGAATAGGGTTCTATCTTTTTTGGCTATTTACATTTTAGAGCAGTGGCTCTGTACTCCCTGGCACTGGGCTACAGCACTCCTGCTTGCTTTCTCCTGGTTGCTAGTGTCCTCTCTTGATATCTATCATCTGCCACTGAGGCACAACCCACAGCACGGTTCACATTTTATGTGACCTCCATTTGCCACAGCAGCACTCTAGTGTCATATCAGAGTGAGGCCTGAGCTGCAGGAGGAGAATCTGCAGGCCTCCTCAGTAGAATTACAGCTTCACAATAATGGGAATGTGAGCAATGTTTCAGCCTCAGTTTCTATGTATAGAGGTGACAAGGAAAAAAATATCGCCGAATTTTCAGCATGAGTGCAAATAGCAATAGCTGCAAAAATTGTCACTGGGACAGCCCACCGCGTTAAGACACCATAGGATACTAATAGGGCTTCTGAAAGCATTGGAGAGAAAAAAGAGATCTTGATCTAAGTAAGATTATTTTCATAGAAAAAAGTTAAAAAGATCTTAAGAAAAAAATCAGATTAGATGTGATTGATCAAGTCAGTAAAAGAATATTCCCCTAAAAGCAATTCCTCTCTAAACACCCAAAGTGCACAGCTACTCTCAGCTGAGAAACATGGGCTTTAGGAAGAAAGAGGGCAGATTTTCAGAAGAATTTTATAAAGTTTTTTTTCTACCTTTGCTGCCCTCTTATCTCCTAGCCATTGAATGGAGGTTCTGTATTGAAATACATCTGACAACTTCCAACAACACTTAAAGATGAAGAAATAGAATCTGACTGTTTCCATAGAGTGGAATATATTAGAACTTGTAACATAGCAAACTGAAGAGTTATTATTGTTTTTGTGTGGCCACATTACCTGTCTTTATTTGTCCTGTAATAGCAGTGTTCCAATTTAGTGCAATAAAAGATATTAAAGATATGTTTACTCATAATTATCCCTATTGAATAAAGTAATAAACATGTCATACTAATATCTACTGTAACAATTTGGTAGTAAATTTCCTTTGGATATTAGGTATAAGTATCTAAGTATGAATAATTTTAATGAACTAGTCATAATGTATGTAGCATTTTTAAAAATTACAACTATAGCCAGGCATGGTGTCTCACATCTATAATCCCAGCACTTTGGGAGGCCGTAGTGTGCAGATCATGAGGTCAGGAGTCTGAGACCAGCTTGGCCTGTATGGTGAAACCCCATCTCTACTAAAAATACAAAAAAAAATTTAGCTGGGCTTGGTGGAGGCCACCTGTCATCCCAGCTACCTGGGAGGCTAAGGCAGAAGAATCGCTTGAACCCAGGAGGTAGAGGTTGCAGTGAGATGAGATTGCAGCATTGTGGTCCAGTCAGGGCAAAAAAGCGAGACTCCATCTAAAAAAAAAAGAAAAAAAAAATTCAACTATACTTCAGTTAAAACACTTTGTATTTCAAAAGTACAAATAACAATATTAAAATAACAATTTAAGTGATTCATTCAAAGTAAGTATTGTGACTTTATATTCATATGATGTAGAAAATACTGCTTATGGCCCATGCCTGTACTCCCAGCACTTTGGAAGAATGAGGCGGGTGGATCACCTGAGGTCAGGAGTTCAAGATCAAACTGGCCAACATGATGAGATCCCATCTATACTAGAAATACAAAAACTTAGCCAGGCATGATGGCACGTGCTGTAATACCAGCTACTTGGGAAGCTAAGGCAGGAGAATCACTTGAACTTGAGAGGCAGCTGTTTCAGTGATCCAAGATCATGCCACTGCACTCCAACCTGGGTGACATAGTGAGACTCTATCTCAAAAAAAAGATAATACTGTTTAATGTATATGAATGCAGTTTGTCTACAAACCCTGCACGTAACTACGTTAATTGTTCTGAAGTAATAAATAGAAAGCAAGATACAACTACAGACTCCACTGTTCAGTTTACGCACTGAACTGTTTTTGCTTTTGCAGTATAAGTACTTCAGCCTGCAAACATTGGATAATTACCTTGGATAATCAGATTTCTTTCAAAGAAACTTAGTATCTTTCAGTCTTTATCATTCTGCATTGCAAAATTTAATCCTATCTTTGTGCTAGGCATCTGTGTGCTCTTAAAATGAGCGCTTATCTAAACAAATTTGTGTCTACTTTGAAGGACTAAAAATGAAAAAAATAAACTTTTCAGAAGAAAAAACAAAGCAAAAAATCTGAAGTACTATATAAAGATAATCTGGAGTCTGAAAAAATGACAAAAGATTTATTTAACTGTTAATATAATTTACATATACTTCAAAAAAGCACAGAAAAATATCTACATATAATCAAAATGCCTTAAGAAAAGAGAGAACAATAAAATAGTTTTTTGATACTTTTTTTTTTTTTTTTGAGACTGAGTCTCGCTCTGTCGCCCAGGCTGGAGTGCAGTGGCCGGATCTCAGCTCACTGCAAGCTCCGCCTCCCGGGTTCCCGCCATTCTCCTGCCTCAGCCTCCCGAGTAGCTGGGACTACAGGCGCCCGCCACCTCGCCCGGCTAGTTTTTTGTATTTTTTAGTAGAGACGGGGTTTCACCGTGTTAGCCAGGATGGTCTAGATCTCCTGACCTTGTGATCCGCCCATCTCGGCCTCCCAAAGTGCTGGGATTACAGGCTTGAGCCACCGCGCCCGGCCAATAGTTTTTTGATACTTTTTAAAGAGTTTTTGAACTCTTGGACAACTGAATTTTGCACACAGTATGCACTTAAGATAATGCTTATGGGAGAAAAAGCACAAGAGAGAACGACGTTATAAAAAAACCCATGTGTGCACAAGACCTTTGCAACAGAACAGAGAGACAAGAAATAATGCCACCCTCCTACAACCATCAGATTTTTTTTTTTTTTTTTTTGAGACAGAGTCTCGCTCTGTCACCCAGGCTGGAGTGCAGTGGCCAGATCTCAGCTCACTGCAAGCTCCACCTCCCGAGTTCACGCCATTCTCCTGCCTCAGCCTCCCGCCACCTCGCCCGGCTAGTATTTTTTTGTTTTTTTCTTAGTAGAGACGGGGTTTCACTGGGTTAGCCAGGATGGTCTCGATTTCCTGACCTCATGATTCGCCCATCTCGGCCTCCCAAAGTGCTGGGATTACAGGCTTGAGCCACTGCGCCAGGCCAACCATCAGATTTTTGACAAACCTGACAAAAGAAAAGAGGGAAGAATTCTCTCTTTAATAAATGATGCTGGAATAACTACCTAGCACTATGTAGAAGACTGAAACTGGACCCCTTCATTACACCATATACAAAAATAAGTTCAAGATAAATTAAAGACTTAAATGTAAGACTTAAAGTTATAAGAAACCCTGCAAGATAACCTAAAAATTACTATTCTAGACATAGAAACTGGCAAAGACTTCATGATGAAGTTACAAAAAGCAATTGCCACAGAAGCAAAAATTGACAAATGGGACCTATTTAAACTAAAGAGCTTCTTCACAGCAAATAAACTATCAACAGAGGAAACAAACATACAGAATAAAAGAAAATATTTGCAAACTTTGCCTCTGACAAAGGTCTAATATCCAGAATTTGTTAAGAACTTAAACAAGTTAACAAGAAAAAAAAAAAAACCTCATTACAAAGTAGGTAAAAAATATGAACAGATGTTTTTCAAAAGAAGACATACTTTTGTTCACACCATTCTCCTGCCACAGCCTCCTGAGTAGCTGGGACTACAGGCACCTGCCACCATGCCCGGCTAATTTTTTATTTTTATTTTTAGTAGAGATGGGGTTTCACCATGTTAGCCAGGATGGTCTCAATCTCCTGACCTCGTGATCTGCCCACCTCGGCCTCCCAAAGTGCTGGGATTACAGGCGTTAGCCACCACGCCTGGCCTCAAAGTGTTTACATAAGGGAAGGAAATTTTAAGGTATTCACTTTTTGAAAATTTTTTTTGAGACGGAGTCTCGCTCTGTCACCCAGGCTGGAGTGCAGTGGCCGGATCTCAGCTCACTGCAAGCTCCGTCTCCCGGGTTCACGCCATTCTCCTGCCTCAGCCTCCCAAGTAGCTGGGACTACAGGCGCCCGCCAACGCGCCCGGCTAGTTTTTGTATTTTTTAGTAGAGACGGGGTTTCACCATGTTAGCCAGGATGGTCTCGATCTCCTGACCTCGTGATCCGCCCGCCTCGGCCTCCCAAAGTGCTGGGATTACAGGCTTGAGCCACCGCGCCCGGCCTGGTATTCACTTTTTGAAAATTTTTTTTGAGACGGAGTCTCGCTCTGTCACCCAGGCTGGAGTGCAATGGCACAATCTTGCCTCACTGCAGCCTCCGCCTCCTGGGTTCAAGCTATTCTCCTGCCTCAGCCTCACAAGTAGCTGGGACCACAGCCATGCGCCACCACGCCTGGCTAATTTTTGTAATTTTAGTAGAGATGGGGTTTCACCATGTTGGGCAGGCTGGTCTCAAACCCCTGACCTTAAGTGATCAACCCACCTAGGCTTCCCGAAGTGTTGGGATTACAGTTGTGAGCCACTGTACCTGGCTAAGGTGCTTTCATTTTATACCTCCATAAGAAAAGCAAATATATCTACTTCTTTCAGACAATATATGTATTATTTTATTATTTCTATTAAAAATAATGTACTACAAAATTAGTCATATGGAAAAACTTGTAGAAGATACCAAGTTTCATCACATATAATTTAGCATTTAACTCAGAAATCAAGACAACATGATATAGAACTGAGATATTCACTGTCACAAATTTACTCTGCAAAAAGAGGAACTGATGTTTTGATGAGTCTATGTAACTCATCAATTATCTCCCACATTTTCCTGTGGAAATATGTTTATCGTCTACAGTCAAAATGGAAGAGAGATTTTCTTTTTTTTCTTTTTTTTGTTTTGGAGTCTATCTCTGTTGCCCAGCCTGGAGTGCAGTGGTGTGATCTTGGCTCACTGCAACCTCCACCTCCCAGGTTCAAGCAATTCTCTGCCCCAGCCTCTCAAGTAGCTGGGATTACAGGTGCCTGCCATCACACCTGGATAATTTTTGTAGTTTTAGAGACAGGGTTTCACCATCTTGGAAAGGCTGGTCTTGAAATCCTGACCTCGTGAGGCACCCACCTCATCCTCCCAAAGTGCTAGGATTACAGGCGTGAGCCACCCCACACTCAGCCGATAGCTATCTTTCTTAAAGCTAAGGCTTGGAATTCTGTTTGAAATCACTCAGCCATAAAAAACACACCTGGCCGGGCATGGTGACTCATGCCTGTAATCCCAGCACTTTGGGAGGCTGAGGCAGGTGGATCACGAGGTCAGGAGTTCAAGATCAGCATGACCAACATGGTGAAACCCGTCTCTACTAAAAATAAGAAAATTAGCCGGGCACGATGGTATGGTGCCTGTAATTTCAGCTACTCAAAAGGCTGAGGCAGGAGATTCGCTTGAACCCAGGTGACAGAGGTTGCAGTGAGCTGAGATCATGCCACTTGTTGGGGTGATCAGACCCAACACCAGGCCATGGGGGCTATGAAGTCCAGTGGAGTCAAAGGAATGAGAAGACAGGTTAAGAGTATATAAGGTGGGTCCAGAGGGCCGACGCTAGTATGGAAACTGTGAGGGCCCCAAGCTTTGTAAGCCCACACTATTTATTGGTGATCAAACTAAGAAGCAGGTGGTGAGGATGTGTGGATGTGAGGGTAAACAGGTGAGGACGTGAGGACGTGAGGGCGTGGGGGTAGAAAGGTAGCGGTGCATCAAGCATAGCTGTGCTGCTTGAGATAATGGTTTAGCATTTTCTTTGACGCATATAGAATATGCTGTGCTGCTTGAGCTAATGGAGAACATATTTACAAGCCTGGGAGAGCAACCAACAAGTCTGTGCACATTCCAGAGGCCAGGAGGGGTTTTATGCCCTGAGCTCTGGATTCCATCCAAGCGACAAGGGGTTTTATGCCCTGGGCTTAGATTTGTGTTGCAGCAGGGCAGCCTTCCACCCTTTGGCACAGAGCTTGGTGTTCCAAAGTCCACGAGGGGTTTTAGACCTTGGACCCCAGACATCTTTCAAGACTCTTATATTATGACAGACAAGCCAGTCCTGCCTTAGCTCTTCTACCAACACCACTGCACTCCAGCCTGGTTGACAGAGCGAGACTCCGTCTCAAACAAAAACAAACACCTGAAAATATTCCTAAGGTTACTCTGGGAAAGAAAAAGGTAAATTAGAATTATTAACTAACAGAATATATGATTAAATACTAATTTTTGAAACTCATCTCTATTATGTCCTTTGTAAATGTTTTCTTACTTTCAGCCCCTACTAATAAAATGGAAATTATGGTAAAAAAAAAAAAAAAAAAACCTGATGCAGCTTGGTGCAGTGACTCACTCCTGTAATCAGAACACTTTGGGGGCCAAGGCAGGCAGATCACTTAACACCAGAAGTTTTGGAGCAGTCTGGCCCATCTCTACTAAAAATACAAAAACTAGCCAGGCAAAGTGTTGTGCACCTATAATCCTAGCTACTCGGGAGGCTGAGGAATGAGAATCACTTGAACCCAGGAGGCGGAGGTTGCAGTGAGCCGAGATCAAGCCACTGCATTGCAGCCTGTGTAACAGTGAAACCGTCAAAGAAAAAAAAAAAGAAAAAGAAAAACAGAAAAACCTAAAGTCAAAATAAGTAAAGAAATCTTTTCAATGTACAGATCCAATCACTCAGCCCATCCTGTTCACTTACGTGCTCAATAACCACCTTCCCAGAAGACATTGCGCTATGCCCCAGTGAGTGCCCCAGGTGCATTTTACTTTGTAAGTTTTTATGCCATCTCACTGGGGTCAGTTTTTCTGTTTTCTGGAGTTTTTTTTTTTTTAATTGCAAAATTTTCACTATTTTTATTTCACTGTTTTTCTGCCCCACCCAAGACAATCCAGGGGCAGAAATTATTTGTTTTTCCCTCAAACCAGCATCTGATTGGCTGACCAGCAATGTGTATCGAATAAATAGAAGCTAGGTTGGGTGAAGACAATCTTCATGTCTCAAGGGGTTAGCTTTAAAAAAAACAAAACAAAACAAAACAAAAAACTTGCACCAGGAGATGCCTTTCAGCTCCAAGGCTGCCACCTTCTCCCCTGAGAAGCTACGCTCCATACTTCAGGTGGTTCTATGGGAGAAAATGATGCAAGAGCTAATGTTCACTAGACACTCTAGCAGACATAGCCATGGTGGGTATCTTGGTTTATCCCCAGAAAGTACTAAAACCCACGACCAGAAAATAAAACTGACGGATAGCTGAGGACACATCACCCTATAAAGTTTCCAGAGGGTAATCTTAACCTAAAAACATTCTGGTAATTCCTCTGGAAAAATAAAAGAAAAAAAGGGACAGATATGTTTACAATACAGTGTCAGGGAATTATTCATTGCTTTCTTCTCAGGGAAAATATTTACAAACAGAAAACAAATCTTTTCAATACTGTTATGCCATGCTTTTAAAAAAATGATTAACTGAGGAACATGGGGTATGGTAGAGGCCTGGCTTGGGACACATGTGAAAAATGTCAGGGAAAATCAGTCCCCTGTGGGGTGTGAAAATAATTAAGTGGCAAGCAATTAGACTGAGGAGGTGCTAGTCCCCGGATTCCTACTTCTAAGAAAAAACTCTAAACTCAAGTGCATTTTTTGGGTACATTACTACATTAGGGGAAACAAAATTCAAGTTTAAACAACTATAAACTACCACTTAAGCTCTGATTAAATAACCAGGAAATTTCCACCTTTATTGTACAAATTAAGAAACTACGTAACTATACCCAACCAATTATTGAATTTGGTTTTCTTCATCATGCACCTTATAAATGTCTTTTCTTCAAGCCCCTCCCATGGAGAACAAACTTCAAACTACAGCTGGCTGGTCTACAATTTTTTTTTTTTTTTTTTTTGAGGCGGAGTCTCGCTCTGTCGCCCAGGCTGGAGTGCAGTGGCGCGATCTCGGCTCACTGCAAGCTCCGCCTCCCGGGTTCATGCCATTCTCCTGCCTCAGCCTCCTGAGTAGCTGGGACTACAGGCGCCGGCCACCGCGTCCAGCTAATTTTTTGTATTTTTAGTAGAGACGGGGTTTCACCATGGTCTCGATCTCCTGACCTTGTGATCCGCCCGCCTCGGCCTCCCAAAGTGCTGGGATTACAGGCGTGAGCCACCACGCCCGGCCTACAATTCTTGAATCTCTCTTTGATTAAATTATTTGATTTTTTTTAGGCTGGGCACGGTGGCTCAAGCCTGTAATCCCAGCACTTCGGGAGGCCGAGATGGGTGGATCACGAGGTCAGGAGATCGAGACCATCTTGGCTAACATGGTGAAACGCCGTCTCTACTAAAAAAATACAAAAACACTAGCCGGGCAAGGTGGTGGGCGCCTGTAGTCCCAGCTACTCGGGAGGCTGAGGCAGGAGAATGGCGTAAACCCGGGAGGCGGAGCTTGCAGTGAGCTGAGATCCGGCCACTGCACTCCAGCCTGGGCGACAGAGCGCCAGACTCCGTCTCAAAAAAAAAAAAAAAATTATTTGATATTTTTTACAGTGACTCCCATATATATATATATATTTTTAATAGACTCTTGCTCTGTCGCCCAGGCTGGAGTGCAGTGGCAAGATCTCAGCTGACCACAACCTCCGCCTCCCAAGTTCAAGCCATTCTCTTTTCCCTGCCTCCAGAGTAGCTGGGACTACAGGCATTCGCCATCACACCCAGCTAATTTTTGTATTTTTAGTAGAGATGGGGTTTCCCCATTTTGGCCAAGCTGGTCTTCAACTCCTGACCTCAAGTGATCCGCCCGCCTCAGCCTCCCCTAGTCCCTGCACAATCTGGGAGAGACGGCGGCACTGCGGGTGCAGAGCTGCCTGGAGAGGGCTCCAGGCCGGGTCGCAGCCACGGATGCAGGGAAGAGAAAGGACGACCGGGGGCCTGGCTGTCAGCACAGCCGCCATCTTATGGCTGAAGGGGACCGAGGCAGAGCTGGGCAAGGAGAACTCGGGGCGCAGATTGTGGAGCTGACTGAGGGGAGGCCTGAGTCCTGCCACAGCCATTTTCCCGCCGAGGGAGGCGGTGACTGAGCGGGCTACCAGCCTGGGAAATTGTGCTTTTTCCTTGGAACTGTGCAACCCACAGGTCAGAAGAAGCCAAAGACCTTGATAAAAGGTTAGAGCAACTGCTAACTAGAATAACCAGCTTAGAGAGGAACATAAGTGACCTGACAGAGTTGAAAAACACAGCAGGGGAACTTCAGGAATCATACAAATGTATCAATAGCCGAACTGACCAAGCAGAAGAAAGGATATCAGAGTTTGAAGACCACCTTGCCGAAATAAGGCATGCAGACAAGATTAAAGAAAATAATAATAATAATAATAATAATAAAACAAAGCCTCTGAGAAATATAATGTTCTGTGCAGGAAATGCATGAGGGGAGAAGAAAAGACACACACACAGTACCTTTAAGGGTAAACAAACTTTATCCCATGTAAATGGGAATGCAGACATAATAAGCAAATTGATATAATAAGAAAATTGCAATGAGAAGAGGAGAAAGGAAAAGATATATATAATATATGTGTGTGTGTGTATATATACACATATATATATGTACACCCACCAGACTCTGAAGGATTTATCACCAGACCAGGAAGCAATAGCCTGAGCTCCAGAGTTGGCCACCCATCCATGCACAGACAAGGAAAGGTCTCTTGAAGCTTTGGTGCACTCTGGGACCCTCACTCTTCTGTAACAAGTTGTTGTTTGGCGTGAGGCCCAGTCACGAAAGCCCTTTGGGATTGGGCTCAAGGAACACAAAAAGGTCAACTTGTATTTCTGCAATCGTCTATTGTTTTTCAATAACTAAAGTATGGGAATAGATTGAAATAGAGATTTTTCCAAAACATCGCTGGATGAACGCGTCAAGGGGCTCACATAACCTGTCCCAGGACTTTGTGACCATTGTTTATGTCCACTTTCAATTGAGTTCAAATGTAATATTTAACTTTTCCTCCACCAATTCCCCTGTCTTGATCAATCACCTCTGTTTAGGCAAAGAGCAAAGTGAATCCTTTTGGCCATTACACAACCTCCGCCTCCTGGGTTCAAGTGATTCTCCTGCCTCAGCCTCTGTATTAGCTGGGACTACAAATGTGTACCACCATGCCTGGCTAAGTTTTTGTATTTTTAGTAGAGACGGAGTTGCACTATTTCGACCAGGCTGGTCTTGAACTCCTAACCTCAAGTGATCCGCCCACTTTGGCCTCCCAAAGTCCTGGGATTATAGGCTTGAGCCACGTGCCTGGCCCTAAATGATTTCTATCTCCTGTAACAGTTTGAAATTAAAGATTGTTTCAAATTAAAAAAAAAAGACTGTAGATAAAATAGAAAAAGTTAAAATTACATTAGATTACAAATATATATGTAAATCTCGAAAGGTAAAAAATAACAAATTTGATTTATTTATAAAGTTTTATTAACATTAGTATTGATAATAAACTATTACAAAACTAAAAGTTGATTTTCTCTTGAACAATAATTTTATTTATTATTAATATGACAGCCAAATACTTCTGTTCACCTTTTGAATACATTCAAAAAGAGAGAGGGTAAAAAAGAGAGTATTTTCCCATGCTAGGGGGTGTGCCTGGCTCAGCTCAGGGAGGAAGCCCTGCCTGAAAAGGCCACAGCTGGCCAGGCACAGTGGCTCACGCCTGTAATCCCAGCACTTTGGGAGGCCGAGGTGGGTGGATCACCTGAGGTCAGAAGTTCGAGACCAGCCTGACCAACATGGAGAAACCCTGTCTAAACTAAAAATACAAAATTAACCAGGCGTGGTGGCTCATGCCTGTAATTCCAGCTACTCGGGAGGCTGAGGCAGGAGAATCGCTTGAACCCGGGAGGCGGAGGTTGGGGTGAGCCGAGATTGCGCCATTGCACTCCAGCCTGGGCAAGGAGAGCAAAACTCCGTCTCAAAAAAAAAAAAGAAGGCCACAACTTAGGCTGTCACTCTTTATTCACTCAGCCCCAAGTCGCAGGACCTGAGGAGCAGGGCCTTAAGCATTATCCAATCAGAGGCTGGGCGTGGTGGCTCAAGCCTGTAATCCCAGCACTTTGGGAGGCCGAGACGGGAGGATCACAAGGTCAGGAGATCGAGACCATCCTGGCTAACACGGTGAAACCCCGTCTCTACTAAAAATACAAAAAACTAGCCAGGCGAGGTGGCGGGCGCCTGTAGTCCCAGCTACTTGGGAGGCTGAGGCAGGAGAATGGCGTAAACCCAGGAGGCGGAGCTTGCACTGAGCTGAGATCCGGCCACTGCACTCCAGCCTGGGAGACAGAGCGAGATTCCGTCTCAAAAAAAAAAAAAAAGAAAAGAAAAGAAAAGAAAAAAAAGCATTATCCAATCAGGGACGCTGGGCTGGAAACTCGCTCCAATTAGCTGGAGCGAAGAGGCCGGCTTCTGGGTTTGGCGCGGCCTTTGTCTCTCGCTGCATTCAGAGCCTGGGGTCTAGTCTTCACTGCTCTGTGTCCTCAGCTCCCAGAGGCCCAGCCTCTGTGGCTCTGTTACCTTCATGTATTGGAAGATCCACAGTTAAGACGCCAGGACCTCCTGGAAGGCAAAAATGGTGAGAGTGCCGGTCCGACATCCTGAGAGAGGGGTGGGGACTGGTTGAAATCAGTGGAAAGTGGCTGTGGCGGTACTGAGGCCTCACTGTAGTCAGCTCCACAATCTGCGCCCTGAGTTGTACTTGCCCAGCTCGGCCTCAGCCCCTTTCAGCCATAGGATGGTGACTGTGCTGACAGCCGGGCCTGGGGTGTCCTGTCTCTTCCCTGCGGAGTGACTGGGTCCTGGCCTGGATCCCTCTCTGGTTCGTTCTGCACCTGCAGTGTGGCGCCTCTCCCAGATTGTGCAGTGACCAGGGGAGGGTCATCAAGGGAGAATCCTGACTCAGGTGCGGGTTCATGAATGAGAAGAGCCTTGGTTCGTGGGGTTCACAGTTTCTATTTTCTCTTGTTAAAATTGATGGGTCCTGGGCCGGACGTGGTGGCTCACGCCTGTAATCCCAGCACTTTGGGAGGACGAGGCGGGCGGATCACGAGGTCAGGAGATCGAGACCATCCTGGCTAATACGGTGAAACCCCGTCTCTACTAAAAAAAAAAAAAAAAAAAACAAAAAATTAGCCGGACGTGGTGGCAGGCGTCTGTAGTCCCAGCTACTCGGGAGACTGAGGCAGGAGAATGGCGTGAACCCGGGAGGCGGAGCTTGCAGTGAGCTGAGATTGCGCCACTGCACTCCAGCCTGCGCGACAGAGTGAGACTCCGTCTCGAAATAAATAAATAAATAAATTTATGGGGCATGGCGCGGTGGTTTACACCTGTAATTCCAGCATTTTGGGAGGCTAAGGTGGGTGGATCACTTGAGGTGAAGAAGTGTTAGGACAACTAACTTACCCTTCCAAGACTCAACTTCCTGGCCATAAGTTGTAAAAGTTGTAAATCAACGCTACCCTCTTCGTCCCCTTCTCCTTTTTCCCGCAAATCGCGCATTTACCTTACTTGGAAAAAGTCTGGATCTAAGCCAAAGGAATCAGCTTAGATTGTGCCTTCTGATCCCAGCCAGTACAGGACTGACACAAAACTGGGAATTGCATTAGTGTTAAAAACTGCTTCATGGCCGGGCGCGGTGACTAAGGCCTGTAATCCCAGCACTTTCGGGGGCCGAAGCAGGCTCAGTCACGTGGTCAGGAATTCTAGACCAGCCTGGCCAACATGGTGAAACCCCATCTCTACTGAAAATACAAAAATTAGCCGGGTGTGGTGGCGGGCACCTGTAATCCCAGCTACTTGGGAGGCTGGGGCACGAGAGAATTGCTTGAACCTGGGAGGCGGAAGTTGCAGTGAACTGAGATCCAGTCATTGCACTTTAGCCTATATGACAGAGCACAACTCCTGCTAAAAAGAAAATAAAAGTAAGTATCTTAAAATCTCCTTCGTTTATATACACTATGTTTGAGTAATTTCACTGGATTTTTCAAACAGTTTCAAAACTCAATAACACTGACATGGAAATTAAAGCTTGAACCTACTAATTCCAAGCTAATGCTAATATTAAGCCTGCAAAAATAGGCCTTTTTTTTTTTTTAAACTTTTTTTTTTTGAGACGGAGTTTTTGAGACGGAGTTTCAGTCTTGTTGCCCAGGCCGAAGTGCAATGGCGTAATCTCGGCTCACCATGACACTACCTCCCGGGTTCAAGCGATTTTCGTACCTCAGCCTCTGGAGTAACTGAAATTGCAGGCATGGCCATCATGCCTGGTCAACAGGAGGTTATTAAAGGCCCGGTTAGTTTTTTTCTGGAGAACCTCCCTTGCAGATTTCTCAGCCTGCTCACTTCAGCCATGGAAGAGGCTTTATTCTGAGAGAAGCTACAGAGCACTGGAAAGCTGGGGTCCTACAGGCTGATGCAGTTAAGATTAAGATGAAAGGAAACTGGAAGGGTCTTACTGGTAATGAAGTTGTTATTGTGTTGAGGCACTTTTTAGACTTTGTAAAATGAAAACATTAGATTTATGTAAAAAAAAAAAAAAAAAAAGAATTCCAAAAAGGTATTGGCAACAGGAGGAAGTATCAACTAACTAGATCTTTATGGCTTGCAAGATGTAGGCAGAAAAGGGCTTTCTTTCCTAGGGACGATTAAACAAGATTAGAAACAAGGTGAAAGGTGAATGACAAATGGAGGAGGAAAGAGTCAGATTTTAGATCAGAGAATGTCTTACCCTGAAATCAGCATGTTCTTAGGAGGGATATAACATGGGGTTGTATGTTGACTCAGGCTGAGGGTAGCTCAACGTTCAGGAGTCTGAAAGAGGGAGATAAAACTCAAGTTTGATGAAGAAATATTTTATTTTTGGCTGGGCGCGTGGCTCACACCTGTAATCCCAGCACTTTGGGAGGCTGAGGCAGGCGAATCACCTTAGCTCAGGAGTTCGAGAGTAGCCTGGCCAACAGGGTGAAACCCTGTGTCTACTAAAAATACAAAAATTAGCTGGGCTTTGTGGTGGGCACCTGTAATGCCAGCTACTTGGGTGGCTGAGGCAGGGGAATTGCTTGAACCTGGGAGGCAGAGGTTGCAGTGAGCCGAGATGGCACCACTGCACTCCAGCCTGGGCAACAGAGCAAGACTCCATCTCAAAAAAAGGAAAAAAAAATTTGACCACTGAGGACAAATTCAGCTAATTTTTTTATTGAGAAAAAGGAGAAAATGTGTAGAGTGTGTGTCTGGCTGTGTGATAGATAAGTAAAAACACCACCATCTAATTCATGTTGCTTTCCATAAATTGTTCCTAGAGTATAGAAAGGATGGAGAATTTTACCAATCACAAATATTTTCCTGGATTATCTATCCATTTTATCTTTGCCCATGTAATTTGTTCTATGCATTTCTTCCATTTGGCTTTTCCTGGGTTGCATCCTATATATTAAACCAGTAAACATAACTACAGTATTTTGCTGAGTTCTGTGAGTAGCTCTACCAAATTATTGAACTTCGGGAGGTTTTGGGAGTCTCCAGTTTTCAAACAGTATCTCAGAAGCATAAATGGGCCCATGGGGTTTGTGACTGGCATCTGCAGTGAGGATAAGGTTGTGGGACCGAGCCCTGAATCAGGGTCTGTGCTGACTCTTGGTGGTGTCAGAATTCAAATGTTAGACAATGAGTTGGTGTTGAAGAATTGTTTGATGTTCAGCAAACTACAGATTTGGTGCCAGAAAAAACATATCATGGAGGCCTGGCCTGGAATAAAACTCTGGGTGCCTGGGAATGGGAGGCTCCACTCTCTTGTACATAGGCTGTCACACTGCCCATTGTCCTGTGATTCCAGCTCTTCTCTCAGGACGACAGAGGACTGAAAACTTAGAGGAAAGGAGCTCTGATGACATACCCCCTTTTCTTTCAACTGTGTCCACAGGATTACCACCCACTCACAAACAAGCACACTAGACATTGACGTGTCCATGCCCCTCCCAGGACTAGGCACCACCCTCTGGAACTTCACCATGGCATTTCTGATCTAAATGTTTCTTGCCAAGAACCCACAAGTTTCTACAAGTCTCTGGCATATCCCCACTCCCAGACACTGAGCCTTCAGCAGCAACCTGTATTCTCCACCAACCTAAGGTTCTGAACCTCCTGTTTATAATCTTATCTGCCTGCATGCACACAGAAATAAATCAGAGTACAGCACCACCTGGGCCACTATCTGTGGCAAAAATTAGTCCATTCTCCTACATTGCACTCTATCCCATGCAGGGATTTATTTTTTCTTTTAGCTTTTATTTTTGATTCTGTGTACACATGTGGGTTATACAGCTAAAATTATGTCGTGGGGATTTGGTGTGCAGATTATTTTGTCACTGAGATACTACCCATAGCACCAAACAGGTCTGTTTTCTGAACCTCTTACTCCTCACACCTCGCACCCTCCACCCTCAACTAGGCCTCAGTGTCTGTTGTTCTCCTCTTTGTGTTCATGTGTTCTTATTACTTAACTTTTACTTATAAATGATAACATGCATTTGGTTTTCACTTTCTGTATTAGTTTTCTTTTATGTTTTTGTTTTGTTTTGTTTTGTTTTGTTGAGACGCAGCTTTGCTCTTGTTGCCCGGGATAGAGTGCAATAGTGCAATCTTGGCTTACCGCAACCTTCGCCTCCCAGGTTCACGCAATTCTCCTGCCTCAGCCTCTTAAGTAGCTGGGATTACAGGTGCGTGCCACTACGCCTGGCTAATTCTGTATTTTTAGTAAAGACAAGGTTTCTCCATGTTGGTCAGGCTGGTCTTAAACTCCCAACCTCAGGTGATTACCCTGCGTCGGCCTCCCAAAGTGCTGGGATTACGGTGTGAGCCACCGCGCCCAGTCTCCGCATTAGTTTTCGAAGAATAATGGTCTCTAGCTTCATTGATGTTATTGCAAAGGACATGATCATGTTTTTTTTTTTTTTTTTTTTTTTTTTTTTTTTGAGGCGGAGTCTCGCTCTGTCGCCCGGACTGGAGTGCAGTGGCCGGATCTCAGCTCACTGCAAGCTCCGCCTCCCGGGTTTACGCCATTCTCCTGCCTCCGCCTCCCGAGTAGCTGGGACTACAGGCGCCCGCCGCCTCGCCGGGCTAGTTTTTTTGTATTTTTAGTAGAGACGGGGTTTCACTGTGTTAGCCAGGATGGTCTCGATCTCCTGACCTCGTGATCCGCCCATCTCGGCCTCCCAAAGTGCTGGGATTACAGGCTTGAGCCACCGCGCCCGGCCTCATGTTGTTTTTTAATGGCCACAGAGTATTCCATGATGTTTATGTACCATATTTTGTTTTTACTAAATCTTTTATTTTATTTTCTTGCTATAGGGTCTTACTTTTTGCCCAGGCTACAGTGTCATGGTATGATATTGGCTTACTTCAGGGTCAAGCAATGCTCTCCTACCTCATCCTCGTAAGTAACTGGGAGTACACATGTGCGTCACCACATCTGGCCAACTTTTCTTTTTTTCTTTTTTCTTTTTTTTTTTGAGATGGAGTCTTGCTCTGTGGTCCAGGCTGGAGTGCAGTGGCGCGATCTCAGCTCACTGCAAGCTTGGCCTTCCAGGTTCACGCCATTCTCCTGCTTCAGCCTCCCGAGTAGCTGGGACTACAGGCTCCTGCCACCTCGCCCAGCTAATTTTTTGTATTTTTAGTAGGGACAGAGTTTCGCTGTGTTAGCCAGGATGGTCTCCATCTCTTGACCTCCTGATCCACCTGCCTTGGTGCTGGGATTACAGGCATGAGATACTGCGCCCGACCAATTTTTCATTTTATATTTTCTGCGGAGACAGGATTTTGCCATGTTGCCCAGGCTGGTCTCAAACTTCTAAGCCCTGGCAATCCACCTGCCTCGGCCTCCCAAAGTGCTGGGATTACAGGCATGAGCCACCGCATATAAAAAAAATACCATATTTTCTTTATCCAATATACCACTGATAGGCATTTAGGGCCTGTCCTTGTCTTTGCTATTGTGAATAGTGCTGCAGTGAACATGCATGTGGATGTGTCTTTATAATATAATAATTTATATTTCTTTGGTTATATACCCAATTATGAGATTCTTGGGTCAAATGATAATTCTGTTTTTAGTTCTGTGAGGAATCGCCACACTGCTTTTTACTGTCGAATTAATTTACACTCCCACCAGCAAAGGATAAACATTCCCTTTTCTCTGCAACCTTGCCAACATCTGTTATTTTTTGACTTTTTAAAAATAGCCATTCTGACTGGTGTAAGGTGGTATCTCATTGTGGTTTTTTTAAAAAAATTTCTCTAATGATTAGCGATGAGCATTTTTTTCCATATGCTTGTTAGCCACATGTGTATCTTCTTTTGAAAAGCATCTGTTCATGTTTTTTGCCTACTTTTTAATGAGGTTGTTTAGGTTTTTCTTTTAAACTTGTTTAAGTTTCTAATAAATTCTGGATATTAGACCTTTGTCCTAGGCAGAGTTTGCAAATATTTTCTTTTCTTCTGTATGTTGTCTGTTTACTCTGTTGATAGTTTCCTTTGCTGTGAAGAAGCTCTTTAGTTTAAATAGGTCCCATTTGTCAATTTTTGCTTTTGTTGCAGTTGTTTTTTGTAGCTTCATCATGAAGTCTTTGCTGGTTTTTGTGTCTAGAATAGTATTTCTTAGGTTATCCTGCAGGGTTTCTTATAATTTTAAGTTTACATTTAAGTGTTTAAGTTATCTTAAATTGATTTTTATATGTGGTGTAATGAAGGGATCTAGTTTCAGTTTTCTACATAGTGCTAGGTAGTTATTCCAGCACCATTTATTAAATAGACAATTCTTGCTACATTCCTCTTGTCAGTTTTGTCAAAAATCTGATGGTTGTAGGAGGGTGGCGTTATTTCTGGGCTCTCTATTCTGTTGCATTGGTCTTGTGCACCCGTGGATTTTTTATAACATCTTTCTCTCTTCCCCTTTTTCCCCATAAACATTCTTTGAAGTGTATGCAGTGTGCAAAATTCAGATGCCCAAGAGTTCAAAAACTCTTTAGAAAGTTTGAAAACAAATTTTGCTATTCTCTCTGCTCTTAAGGGATTTAGATTGTATGTAGATATTTTCTCTGCTTTTAAAGAATATATGTAAATCATATTAACAGCTAAATAAACCTTTTGTTATTTTTTATGACTCTAGATTTTCTAGTACTTCAGATTCATTGCTTTGTTTTTGCTTCTGAAAAGTTTTTTCATTTTTAGTCCTTTCAAGTAGGCACAGATTTGTTTAGATAAAAGCTAATTTTAAGAGCACACGGAAGTTTAGCACAAAGATAAAATTAAATTTAGCAATACAGAATGATAAACACTAAAAGATATTAAGTTTCTTTGATAGAAACCTGATTATCCAAGGAAATTATCCAATATTTGCAGGCTAAAGTACTTATACTGCAAAAACAAGAAGTTCAGTGCATAAACTGAACAGTGGAGTCTGTAATTGTACCTTGCTTTCTATTTATTACTTCAGAACAATTAGCATCATTATGTGTAGTGTTTGTAGACAACCTGCATTCATATAAATAAAGCAATATTTTCTTTTTTTTGAGACAGAGTCTTACTCTGTTGCCCAGGCTGGAGTGTAGTGGCATGATGTTGGCTCACTGCAACTGATGCCGCCTGGATTCAAGTCATTCTCTTGCCTCATCCTCCTGAGTAGCTGGGATTACAGGTGTGCACCACCACACCTGGGTAAGATTTTGTACTTTTAGTAAAGATGGGTTCCCATTGTGTTGTCCAGCTTGATCTTGAACTCCTGACTTCAGGTGATCTACCCACCTCAGCCTCCCAAAGTGCTGGGATTATTAGTCTGACATGTTTGTTACTTTATTCAATAGGAATAACAATGAATAAACACATTTTTAGTATCTTTTATTTCACTAAATTGGTATGCTGCTATTACAGGACAAATAAAGACAGGTGATGTGGCCACCCCGACACCATAATACCTCTTCAGTTAGCTATGTTGCAAGTTCTAATATATTCTACTATATGAACATAGATTTTATTTCTTCATCAAAAAGTACTGTTTGAAGTTGTCAGATGTATTTCAGTATAGAACCCCCATTCAGTGGCTAGAAGATGACAGAGCAGCAGAGATGGAAAAGAAACTTTATAAAATTATTCTGAAAATATACCCCCTTCTTCATAATCCTGATGTTGCTTATGATGAGAGCAGCTGTGCGCTTTGAGTGTTTAGAGAGAAATTGCTTTTAGGAATATTTTCTGGCTAACTTGAACAATCTTATATCTAATCTGAACTTTTTCTTAAGAACTTTTTAACTTTCTTCTCAAAATAATCTTGCTCAGAAGGAGATCTGTTTTTCTCTCCAATGCTTTGTCTGTTTCAGAAGCCTTATTAGTATCCCTCGGTGTCTGAATGAGGTGGGCTGTCACAGTGAGAACTTTTGGAGTTATCTCTATCTGGACTCATGTTGGAAATTCAGCAACATTTTTTCCATGTCACCATTATAAGCACGAACTGAGACTGAAACACTGCTCTCGGTTTCATTATTGTGAAGGTGTAATTCTACCCAGGAGGCCTGCAGGCTCTGCTCCTGCAGCTCAGGCCTCACTCTGATGTGACACTAGAGTGCTGCTGTGGAAAATGGGGTTCACATAAAATGTGAGCTCTGCTCTGGGCCGTGCCTCAGTGGCAGGTGGAAGAAGTCAAGAGAGGACACCAGCAACCAGGAGAAAGCAAGCAGGAGTGCTGTAGCCCAGTGCCAGGGAGTGTAGAGCCACTGCTCTAAAATGTAAATAATCAAAAGATCTAACCCTATGCAACAATTTTTGTAACAGAGTGAAAGCCTACCTTCAGCAGACACCTGGTTTCAAGCTGCTGAACTACCTCCTGTTATGGAGATGTGAAGTCTATTTGTCATTGAATATAAGGAATTAGCATACACAGATGGCCTCTTCAATCTCCCGGTGATTTTAGGATGAACTATGTATGACATGGTGCTGGAAATTCTTCTACTTACGGATTAATTATAGTGACCATCTTTCTGCCTTTGTTATCTGTTAAGCAGATTGAGTATGATGCATGTCACATTCAAGTTTAATTTTGTAATAAAACCATTTTCTTTTTCTGGGGCTGGAGAAAATTTTGTTTGTCTGGGGCTGATGAAACTTTTCTTTCTCTGGGGCTAGAGCTTCTCTGGGGCTGCAGAATTTTTTTTTTTTTGAGATAGAAGTTGCGCTCTGTCACCCAGGCTGGAGTGCGGTGGCACAATCTCAGCTCACTGCAACCTCCGGCTCCTGGGTTCAAGTGACTGTCCTGCCTCTGCCTCCTGTGTACCTGGGATTACAGGCACCTGCCACTGTGCTGGGCTAATTTTCATGTTTTTAGTAAAGATAGGGTTTCACTGTGTTGGCCAAGCTGGTCTCAAACTCCTGACCTCAGTTGATCCACCCACCTTGGGCTCCCAAAGTCTTGGGATTACAGGCATCAGTCACCACTCCCGGCCTGATTTTTCTTTTAATTATTGTTTCCAAACACTGTCTGGAATTACCAGACATTATATAAACACATAAGGTGCCAATCAGAATTTATTATAGAAGGGACTTTCCCTTTCAGACTTCCAGTCAACTTATACTTATGCAGCAGAGTGCAAGCTGTCCCATAAATATGCAGACAGAATTGTGTCTCTGGCTTTTTGGTATCTATAGTCCTTTATAGTCACTTATAGAGAGACTGGACTGGACCAAATGTCTACAAACTTATCAGAGAAGCAATCAATCATTTTACCTCTTTCACTGACTCTTGTATCTTCAGACCTGAAACTGATTCAGAAACTACGGAGCCCAGAAACCCAATCAGAGTAACATGCGTGCGTTGAGTAGATATAGAGACATGAGAATCTCCGCTTTCTTCTTCCTCCTCTTGCCAAAATGCCCACAAATGTGCAGGTAACACCTGTTGCTACTCTAGCCATTCAGGCTATAAATCTGCAGCTCCAAATGTTGAATTCAGGTCTTGAGATTTGAGAAATAAAAATCTTTTATCTGAAAAATGCAAGTCCTTTTGGTTCTCAAACTCAGAGAGATGTTAAAATAAAAGTGCAGTTATGTCTTTCTCCCCCTATTAACTATGTATTCATCTCTTGAAACTGTTCACTATTGCCATAAGTAGCTATAAATGACACTAATAATGCCACGTTGGACACTATATTCCTTTTTGTGTGTTTTGGAGATGGAGTTTCAATCTTGTTGCCCAGGCTGGAGTGCAATGGTGCAATCTCAGCTCACTGCAACCTCTGCCTCCCAGGTTCAAGCAGTTCTCCTGTCTCAGCTTCCCCAGTAGCTGGGATTACAGGCATGTGCCAGCATGCTCTGCTAATTTTGTATTTTTAGTAGAGATGGGGTTTCTCCATGTTGGTCAGCCTGGTCTCAAACTCCTGACCTCAGGTGATCTGCCCACTTCAGCCTCCCAAAGTGCTGGGATTATAGGCGTGAGCCACTGAGCCCAGCCTGGACACTATATTTTATACCCTAAACCATTAATATATATATCTAATTACTAATCAATGTTATTTCTGTAAATAAAAATTTCTGAAAAACAACTTTGATCCACTCTGTTCCTCTGTTGTTGTCTTTACAAATCCTTTTGTAACTGCTGCTAATTAAAGTGTAGATTCCAGGCAACTTGAATCTTTGCTCCCAGGTTATAATCCTCAAGCTTGACTCAAATAAACTGTGTACTTTTATTCATGTTGTGTCAGCTTTTTTTTTTATGTAGAGTTATCATTTAGAATGTTCTAGAGCAGCCTCCATGAGGCGATCTTTACTTTGATTGCACTTCACTTGCTGTAACACCAAAAGATGCACAGCCAGGTTGACCCTACCTAGAATCTGCAAATAAGGTCTGGCCTCTGCCTGGGATTTACGAAAAAGACCGGACTTTGGATAGAGAATGTACAGAAAACTAACAAAAGGCATTTTCTTTGTTGTGAGACATCAACCTAAACATCTTACAGCCCCCATTTGGGACTGCGTCTCTTTGAGATTTTTCACATCTTGTTCATTGACCTGCTACAGTTATGTGAGAGGATCCAGGAGGAAAATGAATCTGATGACAGAATCTATAAGTGTAAATAAGCATCTTAGCATGAGAGATCAAGACCACAAAGTATCCAGAGCCATGATCACAACTATATTTACCTGTAAAATGTGATACTGGAGAAGAGTATTTTTGTTCTTTGTCTTACCCAAGAGCTAGCAAATTAGAATGGGTGGTTCAGGTTCTGGAGTTCCACCAGAGCAGTTCCATTTTTTATTTAGAATCAGCCTGAGTCTCTCCAGCCTGGCTTATCATTGGGCCATCAACCCAGGGTCACTGGGAATTCCCTCAAAATCACCTAGGTGTCTTTGTGGCATTTGAGGATGTCCAGAGCAGAATTGTGTTAGGCTGAAAAGAGTGGTTAATTTGTCTTCTATCTCAGTGTAAGAGAAATGAGTCATCCTGTATTTGTTCATCTTCTACTACAAGAGGTGTCTTTGGTTGGTACCCTGATGAGAGTTTCTCTAGTTTCCTGGTTCTTGGATGATAAAGAAGGAGGAGATCTGGAGACCCAAATAGATAAATTAGTTGCTTCAATTTCATATAGCCATTAAAAAAAAACCATGAAGCAGTCACAATTCCTACAATCCAGAAATTTTTAAGTCTAGACTAGCAACTGGATAAATAATTGAATTATGCATCATATGGTTGGTACAATAAATAGATACATCCAAAATCTTGGGCTTTATTTAGGTCACTTTCTTTATATTGTTGTGACTTCTGATGTCTACATCTGAAGGCATATTTATGAACAGAAGAATTGTTATTATGATTTTTTTTTTTTTCTTGAGACGTAGTCTCAGTTACCCAGGCTGGAGTACAGTGGTATGATCTCGGTTCACTGTAACCTCTGCCACGCTGGTTCAAGTGATTCTTCTGCTTCAGCCTCCTGAGTAGCTGGGATTATATGTGCTGGCCACAGCGTCCAGCCAATTTTTCTGTTTTTAGTAGAGACGGGATTTCTCCATCTTGATCAGGCTGGTCTCAAACTCCTGATGTCGTGATCTACCAGCGTCATTCTCCCAAAGTGCTGGGAATCCAAGTGTGAGCCACCACACCTGGCCATATAATTTCAATTTCTTTTACTTTGCTAAGTGTACATATTTATTTTCTAATAAAATTACCCTAGAAAGACTGTGCATGGTTGCTTATGCCTGTAATCCCCACACTTTGGGGGGCTGAGGCAGGTGGATCACAAGGTCAGGAGTTCGAGACCAGCCTGGCCAATGTGGTGAAATTCCGTCTCTACTTTTTTTTTTTTTTTTGAGACGGAGTCTGGCTCTGCCGCCCAGGCTGGAGTGCAGTGGCCGGATCTCAGCTCACTGCAAGCTCCGCCTCCCGGGTTCACGCCATTCTCCTGCCTCAGCCTCCGGAGTAGCTGGGACTACAGGCGCCCGCCACCTCGCCCGGCTAATTTTTTTTGTATTTTTTAGTAGAGACGGGGTTTCACCGTGTTCGCCAGGATGGTCTCGATCTCCTGACCTCGTGATCCGCCCGTCTCGGCCTCCCAAAGTGCTGGGATTACAGGCTTGAGCCACCGCGCCCGGCCAAAAAAAAAACAAACCTTTGACTATGAAGAGATATGAGATGATTGCCAAACGGCCAGGTAGGTATCAGTGAAAATGAATACAACAGATGACACAGATAAGAGATCCCAAGGTCAAAGAGAAAGCTAGCTCTTAAAGTGTGATTCAGGAAGCCTTGTTCCAAAGGAAGTAGTTCCTGGGAAACTGGTATTTTGTTGTTGTTGTTGTTTGTTTGTTTGTTTTTTAATTTTGCTCTCACAAAGAGGCATCTTCTGTCTTATGATTTTAAATTCTTGAAGGAGTCCACTTTTCTTTTGGTGAGCTTTCTTCAAGTTTACAGTGAGAGCCAAAGTCCTTGCAATCTGGCTGTTTTTTCATTGTTTTAGGGCACACAAATATCTGCATGCTTTTGAGAGGCCAAAGCTATTTTTTAAGTTCTTTTTTTCCATCAGATCTGAAATGTGTGAGAGTAGCAGTTTCTGTTGCATTTTTTGTTCATTTTTCTGCACAGTCCATTCTGTTTTTATTAGTATATAGTCTTGAAATATAGTTTGAAATTATAAGTATGATATCCTTCTGCTTTGTTCTTTTTTTCAAGATTGTTTTGGCTATTCAAAATTTATTTTAATTTCATGTAAATTTTAGAATTGTATTTTCCATTACTGTAAAAAAAAAACCATTGCAATTTTGATGGGAAGTTTATTGAATCTATAAATCACATTGGATAATATGACATTTTAATAATATTTGTTCTTTTAATCCATAGACAAAATATTTTCAAATTTAGTTGCATATTCTCTAATTTTTTTTTTTTTTTTTTTTTTTTGAGACAGAGTCTCGCTCTGTCGCCCAGGCTGGAGTGCAGTGGCCAGACCTCAGCTCACTGCAAGCTCCGCCTCCTGGGTTTACACCATTCTCCTGCCTCAGCCTCCCGAGTGGCTGGGACTACAGGCGCCTGCCACCTCGCCGGCTAGTTTTTTGTATTTTTTTTTTAGTAGAGACGGGGTTTCACCATGTTAGCCAGGATGGTCTCGATCTCCTGACTTTGTGATCCGCCCGTCTCGGCCTCCCAAAGTGCTGGGATTACAGGCTTGAGCCACCGCGCCCGGCCTCTAATTTTTTAATTGATTTTTTTATTGTAAAAACTTTTTACCTCCTTGGTTAATTTTTTTCTCAGAAATTTATTATTTAATGCTTTAGTAATTGAGATTTTTGTCTTCCTCTACTTTTTCTTTTCTTTCTTTCTTTTTTTTTTGAGATGGAGTCTTGTACTTTTGGTCAGGCTGGAGTACAATGGTTAGATCTCAGCTCACTGAAACACCCACCTCCTGGGTTCAAACTGTTCTCCTACTTCAGCATCCCAACTAGCTGAGACGGCAGACAGCTGCCACCACATCCAGCTCATTTTTGTATTTTTAGTAGAAAAGGGGTTTCACCATGTGAAACTAACTTTCTCTAACTAATGCTAATAATGAGTCAATGGGGAGCAACATCAGCATTGAGAGGGAAATTGTTTAATACATCCATTTATGGACCTTTTCCAAACCTGCAGAATCACATTAGGTAAAGTGGGGCCAAAATTACCAAGTGAATTATAATAAGCTTGTTAAAGCTTGAGAGGCAATGCTTAGCTTAGTGGTGATCAGCCCAGGCTTCTCATTAGGATCACATGGTCAATTTGCAGCACTCTCTTGTGCCCTCCCCACAGCTTCTGATTATTGTTCTGGGTGGAAGCATCCATGTTGTTTTAGTGAAGGCCCTCATGTGATTCTAAGGTGAGGCCAGAATCAGGTATGAGGGCTTCAAAATATATTCATGAGAGTTAAGTTCCACCTTTGCACTAAGGGGTGGTCACAACACCTGTTCTGCTTGGGTTTGGGAGGGACAGGACAGTGTGGCGCATATTTCCAGTACTGTTGCAGAAATTGCTGGTGTCTGTGGCAGGAAAGGGCACCTGAGGACAGGAAAGGAGAAACTTATATTTTTATCCTCATGGAGCAGCTCATTGCTCCTGAATCTCTTCTGTTTTAAAGAACAGAAATGGGTGGGTTTATTCTGTCTTTGTTTTTCTGCCAGCAGGCAAACCTGTGGCACTGACACATTTAAAGGCATATTCTCAAGATGCAGGTGTAATTTGTCCAGAGACTCTCATCTGACAAGGAATTTTAGAGAAGGAGGAGAAAGGAAAAAAAATGGCTTTTCCTTAGGTAAACATGTGTCAGATGCAGAGCTGTGTCCACTCTGCCTCCTGGACTGCCATGCATTTAGTACGCACAATCCTTTATTTCTCTACTTGTATTTTTCCTCCCTAAGGAGTTTGGTTAAACTACTTCTTAAAATTCTTATGATAGTCAAGGGTCTCTGAAAAATATTTCTCTCCTGTATCCCAGAGCCTTCTCTACATTCTATGTCATAACTTTTTATATGCCATGCAGAATACTCTGCAATAATTTATGATCTGAAATGTAGGATACAGTAAATTTCTCTTTAAAGGTTTCAACGTGTTAACTTCCTTTAAAGTTCAAGAGGGGAAAATTTTTAAGTACAATAATTTCTGAGGTTCTCTTCAAGGAACCAATATGTCAGTATGTTCAACTTCCCTGTCTTTTGTTCCACATTTTAAGGTTTCACTTCCTTGATCTTTATGTCTCCTTGCCTCTATTTTCAGTAAACAACCCCCTTCTAACTCACATATTTAAGGTCCTTAGTCATCCTTAGTCACCAGCTCTGTCCTGAGTCACCCCTAGTCACCTGCTCTGAGTAATTCCTAGTCACCTGCTCTATTCTGAGTCATCCCTAGTCACCTGCCTTGTAACCGTCCTTCCTGCTGAAACTACTCACCCGCCACCCTTGCTCTCTTTAAAATAGTCGATTGGAATTAGCTTAGACTATGCAGTCCAACCGTAACCAATAGGAGAAAGACACAGCAGTAGGGACTAGCGGCGTTAGGGATAAGACCCCCTTGTCCCTGCCCATTGCTCCATCTGTGAGTTGCACCCTTCTATAGAAGTACATTTGCCTTGCTTAGATGTTCTCTCTTTGGGTGCTCATTTTCTCTGAGACTCCAAGCAATTGTTTCCAACATGCAATATTGAAAATGTTCCCTTTGTGGCTGTTGAACATGGAAAGATGTGGATTCTCAAGATTTCTACTGGGAAAAACTGTGGTCCTTAGTAAAGATGGAAAACGTAATGTTGAGGCTCCATCCGTGTGTTCCATTAGCTCTATGCAGAACAGGATTAAGAAAATGCTTATGGCCAGGTGCAGTGGCTCACATCTGTAATCTCAGCACTTTAGGAAGCTGATGCAGGTGGATCACAAGGTCAGGAGACTGAGACCATCCTGGATAACATGATTAAGCTAGTCTATCCTAAAAATACACATACACACACACACAAAATAGCCAGGTGTGGTGGCACGAGCCTGTAGTCCCAGCTACTTGGGAGGCTGAGGCAGGAGAATTGCTTGAGCCCAGGAGGTGGAGGTAGCAGTGAGCCAAGGTCACATCACTGCACTCCCACCTGGGTGACACAGTGAGACTCCATTCCCCCCCCCCAAAAAAAAAAAAAAAAAAGAAAGAAAATGCTTATTTAAGTGGGATGGCATTTATTAACCAGAAAGTTCTGAAAAAGATTATTAAGAGATACCTGCTCTCTATGGTGCTGAATGAAGTATACTTAAAATTACTACTAAGGGCATTCCCTTCCAAGATGGCCAAACAGGGACAGCTCTGGTCTGCAATTCCCAGTGTGACTGACGCAGAAGACGGATGATTTCTGCATTTATAATTGAGGTACCTGATTCATCTCACTGGAACTGGTTGGACAATGGGTGTAGCCCATGGAGGGTGAGCCAAAGCAGGGTGGGGCATCGCCTCACCCAAGAAGTGCAAGGGGTCAGGCTATTTCCCTTTCCTAGCCAAGGGAAGCAGTACTTTCACCGAAGATGGTACCTGAAAAAAGAGGACACTCCTACCCAAATACTGCACTTTTCCAACAGTCTTAGCAAATGGCACACAAAGAGATTATATCCCACACCTGGCTTGGTGGGTTCCATGGCCACAGGACCTTGCTCACTGCTAGTGCAGCAGTCTGAGATCGACCTGCAAGGCAGCAGCCTGGCAGGGGGAGGGGTGTCTGCCATTGCTGAACCTTGAGTAGGTAAAGAAAGTGGCCAGGAAGTTTGGAGTGGGTGGAGTCCACTGCAGCTCAGCAAGGCCTCTGCCTCTGTAGACTCCATCTCTGGGCGCAGGGCATAGCTAAACAAAAGGCAGCAGAAACTTCTGCAGACTTAAACGTCCCTGTCTGACAGCTCTGAAGAGAGCAATGGTTCTCACAGCATGGTGTTTGAACTCGGAGAACAGACAGACTGCCTCCTCAAGTGGGTTCCTGACCCCATGTAGCCTAACTGGGAGATACTTCCATGTAGGGGCTGACTGACACCTCATACAGCCAGGTGCCCCTCTGGGATGAAGCTTCCAGAGGAAGAATCAGGCAGAAACATTTGCTGTTCTGCAGCTTCTGCTGGTGATACCCAGGCAAACAGGGTCTAGAATGGACCTCCAGGAAACTCCAGCAGACTTGCAGCTGAGGGACCTGACTGTTAGAAGGAAAACTAAGAAAGAGAAAGAAATATCATCAACATCAACTAAAAGGACATCCACACCAAATCCCATCTGTAGGTCACCAACATCAAAGACCAAAAGTAGATTAAGCCACAAAGATGAGGAGAAACCAGATCAGAAAAGCTGAAAATTCTAAAAACTAGAGTGCCTCTTCTCCTCCAAAGGATCACAGCTCCTCACCAGCAATGGAACAAAGTTGGATGGAGAATGACTTTGACGAACTGACAGAAGTAGGCTTCAGAAGGTTGGTAATAACAAACTTCTCTGAGCGAAAGGAGGATGTTTGAACTGATCACAAGGAAGCTGAATACCTTGAAAAAAGATTAGAAGAATGGCTATCTAGAATAAACAATGTAGAGAAGACCTTAAATGAGCTGATGGAGCTGAAAACCATGGCACGAGAACTATGTGACACATGCACAAGCTTCAATAGATGATTCGATCAGGTGGAAGAATGGGCATCAGTGATTGAAGATCAAATTACTTAAATAAAGCGAAAAGAGAAATTCAGAGAAGAAAGGAGTAAAAAGAAATGAAAAAGCCTCCAAGAAATATGGGACTATGTGAAAAGACCAAATCTACATTTGATTGGTGTACGTGAAAGTGACGGGGAGAATAGAACAAAGCTGGAAAACCCTCTCCAGGATATTAACCAGGAGAACTTCCCCAACCTAGCAAGGCAGGTCAACATTCAAATTCAGGAAATACAGAGAACAACACAAAGGTACTCCTCGAGAAGAGTAACCCCAAGGCATAATTGTCAGATTCACCAAGTTTGAAATGAAGGAAAAAATGCTAAGGGGAGTCAGAGAGAAAGGTGAGGTTACCACAAAGGGAAGCCCAACAGACTAACAGATCTCTTGGGAGAAATGGTACAAGCCAGAAGAGAGTGGGGGCCAATATTCAACATTCTTAAAGAAAAGAATTTTCAAACCAGAATTTCATATCCAGCCAAACTAAGATTCATTAGTGAAGGAGAAATAAAATCCTTTACAGACAAGCAAATGTTGAGAGATTTTGACACCACCAGGCCTGCCCTCCAAGAACTCCTGAAAGAACCACTAAACATGGAAAGGAACAACCGGTACCAGGCACTGCAAAAACATGCCAGATTTTAAAGACCATCAATACTAGGAAGAAACTGCATCAACTAACAGGCAAAATAACCAGCTAACATCATAATGACAGGACCAAATTCACACATAAAAATATTAACCTTAAATGTAAATGGGCTACATGCCCCAATTAAAAGACACAGACTGGCAAATCGGATAAAGAGTCAAGACCCACCAGTGTGCTGTATTCAGGAGACCCATCTCATGTGCAGAGACACACATAGGCTCAAAATACAGGGATGGAGGAAGATCTCCCAAGCAAATGGAAAACAACAAAAAAAAGCAGGTGTTGCAATCCTGGTCTCTGAAAACACAGACTTTAAACCAACAAAGATCAAAAAAGATGAAGAAGGCCATTACATAATGGTTAAGGGATCAATTCAACAAGCAGAGCTAACTATCCTAAATAGATATGCATGCAATACAGAAGCACCCAGATTCATAAAGCACCCAGGTCACCCTTGGAGACCTACAAAGAGACTTAGACTCCCACACAATAATAATGGGAGATTTTAACACCCCACTGTCAACATTAGACAGATCAATGGCACAGAAAGTTAACAAGGATATCCAGGAATTGAACTCAGCTCTGCACCAAATGGACCCAATTCTTTTATGGAGTTATGAAAATTCTTCATTTTATATATGGTCAGGTGCTTTCAAATGTCAATGAGAAAAATATTTAAAGGAAGAATCAAATCTAAGACATGGAGAGATCTTTATGAAAATTACCTTCAGGCCAGGCATGGTGGCTCACACCTGTAATCCCAGCATTTTGGGAGGCCGAGGTGGGTGGATCACATCAGAGGATTGAGACCATCCTGGCCAACATGGTGAAACCCCATCTCTAAAACACCAAAAGCAATGGCAACAAAAGCAAAAATAGACAAATGAGATCTAATTAAACTAAAGAGCTTCTGCACGGCAAGAGAAACTACCATCAGAGTGAAGAGGCAACATTCAGAATGAAAAAAATAATTTTGCCATCTACCCATCTGACAAAGGGCTAGTATCCAGAATCTACAAAGAAGTTAAATTTACAAGAAAAAAACAACCCCATCAAAAAGTGGGCAAAGAATATGAACAAACACTTCTCAAAAGAAGACATTTATGCAGTCAACAGACACTTGAAAAAATGTTCATCATCACTGGTCATCAGAGAAATGTAAATCAAAACCACAATGAGATACCATCTCACACCAGTTAGAATGGCGATCATTAAAAAGTCAGGAAACAACAGATGCTGGAGAGGTTGTGGAGAAATAGGAATGCTTTTCGAATGTTGAATATTGGCCCCCACTTTCTTCTGGCTTGTAGAGTTTCTGCCAAGAGATCTGCTATTAGTCTGATGGGCTTCCCTTTTAATTCTGATGTTAGGATGTCAATTTTAGATCTTTCCTGCTTTTCTTATGGGCATTTAGTGCTATAAATTTCCCTCTACACACTGCGTTAGCCTGAGATAGGAAGATTGCTTGAACCCAGGAGTTTGAGTCTGCAGTGAGCTATGATCCTAACACTGCTCTCCAGGCTGGGTGACACACCAAGACAGACACCATCTCTTCAAAAAAGGAAACTAGGGGCATCAGTGTGTGCACATAGCATGGCTTGTGAATGCGGAAGTGCATGTGTGCATAGTTGTGCTCAAGAATGTGTTGATGAAATGATTATACCTTCTCAGAATGAAGGTATTTATTTTTTTATTTATTTTGAGGTGGAGTCTTGCTGTGTCACCAGGCTGGAGTGCAGTGGCAGTATCTTGGCTCACTGCAACCTCTGCCTCCCAGGTCAAGCAATTCTCATGCCTCAGCCTCCCGAATAACTGGGACTACAGGAACACACCACCACTCCTGGCTAATTTTTTGTATTTTAGTAGAGATGGGGTTTCTCCATGTTGGCCAGGCTGGTCTCAAACTCCCAACCTCAGGTGATCCGCCCACCTCGGCCTCCCAAAGTGCTGGAATTACAGGCATGAGCCACGGTACCTGGCTCCTTGTTAACCTTCTGTCTCATTGATCTGATTTTTATTGTGTGGGAGTCTGTCTCTTTGTAGGTCTCTAAGTACTTGCTTTATGAATCTGGGTGCTCCTGTATTGGGTCCATATATATTTAGGATAATTAGCTCTTCTTATTGAATTGATCCCTTTACCATTATGTAATGGCCTTCTTTGTCTCTTTTGATCTTCGTTGGTTGAAAGTCTATTTTGCTGGGCATGGTGGTTCACGCCTATAATCTCAGCACTTTGGGAGGCTGAGCCAGGTGGATCACTTGAGGTCACGAGTTCGAGATGAGGCTGGCCAACATGGTGAAAGTCTGTCTCTACTAAAAATACAAAAATTAGCTGGGCATGGTGGTGCACGCCCGTAATCCCAGTTACTCAGGAGGCTGAGGCAGGAGAATCACTTGAACTTGGGAGGTAGAGGTTGCAGTGAGTGAGATCATGCCATTGCACTACAGCCTAGGCAACAAGAGTGAAACTCCATCTCTAAATAAATAAATAGATAAATAAATAAATAAATGTCTGTTTTATCAGAGACCAGGATTGGAACCCCTGGTTTTTTGTTTTGTTTTGTTTTGTTTTTCATTTGCTTGGTAGATCTTCCTCCATCCCTTTATTTTGAGCCTATCTGTTCCTGCACATGAGATGGGTCTCCTGAATACAGCACACTGATGGGTCTTGACTCTTTATCCAATTTGCCAATCTGTGTCTTTTAATTGGGGCATTTAGCCCATTTACATTTAAAGTTAATATTGTTATGTGTGAATTTAATCCTGTCATTATTATGTTAACTGGTTATTTGGCCCATTAGTTGATGCAGTTTCTTCCTAGTATTGATGGTCTTTACAATTTGGCATGTTTTTGCAGTGCCTGGTACCGGTTGTTCCTTTCCATGTTTAGTGCTTCCTTCAGGAGCTCTTGTAGGGAAGGCCTGGTGGTGACAAAATCTCTCAACATTTGCTTGTCTGTAAAGGATTTTATTTCTCCTTCACTTATGAATCTTAGTTTGGCTGGATATGAAATTCTGGTTTGAAAATTATTTTCTTTAAGAATGTTGGTGGAAGTGTAAACTAGTTCCATCATTGTGGAAGACAGTGTGGTGATTCCTCAAGGATCTAGAACAAGAAATACCATTTGACCCAGTGATCCCATTACTGGGTATATACTCAAAGGATTATAAATCACACTACTATAAAGACACATATACACATATGTTTATTGTGGCACTATTCACAATAGCAAAGACTTGGAACCAACCCAAATGTCCATCAATGATAGACTAGATTAAGAAAATGGGGCACATATACACCATGGAATACCATACAGCCATAAAAAAATGAGTTCGCATCCTTTGTAGGGACATAGATGCAGCTGGAAACCATCATTCTGAGCAAACTGTCACAAGAACAGAAAACCAAACACCACATGTTCTCACTCATAGGTAGGAACTGAACAGTGAGAACAGTTAGACACAGGGTGGGGAACATCACACCCTGGAGCCTGTCATGGGATTGGGTACAAGGGGAGGGATAGCATTAGGAGAAATACCTAATGTAAACGATGAGTTAATGGGTGCAGCAAACCAACATGGCACAAGTATACCTACATAACAAACCTGCACGTTGTACACATGTACCCTAGAACTTAAAGTGTAATAATATAAAATAAAATAAAATTACTACTAAAACTTATGGAACATAGGAATTATCTGTACACCAACGTTTGCATAAAACATGTTTCTTTATGGTTAAATTCAGATTTTGTTTACTTTCTTTGGGAGGAATATTTCAGCAGTGATGCTGTGTTCTTCTGTGTGCATTAGCACAGCATAAAAATTTGTCCTACTGCAGTTATTGGTTAATGATTCGCTTGCTTAAATAGCTCTCTGACAGACTTTTTTCACTATTCAATTAATTATTTTTCTCTTCATTATTAAGAATCTTTATGCAGCTGATGTGCATAAACCACTACACTTAATCTGACAGTTGCCCATTTTTCTTATTTTTTCTACATATTTTTCTTTGGAAAATGAAGGCTTTTATCTTTGTTTACAGGTCAGGAAAACTGAGAAAACACAGACTTTTCCACTTACTGGATGTTTTACAAAATACCCTTCTTGGGCCAAAAATATTGACAGTATTGGTTAGCTTGTTAGAAATTCAAAAAATCCGACTTTATGTCAGATCTTCTGGAAAAAAAAAAAAAAGAAAATAAAACTGTATAACAAGGTCTTGAGCTTATTGTACATATCAAAATTTGAGAGGTGCCTTGTAACTCAATATGTCTTCTTCTGTCTGAAAAAATATTCACAATTCATTCCGTGTGATGTAATTATAGCACTGAAAAGTGTACATGTTCATGTTCATGCCCTTAATTTTATACTTTGTTATCTACAATAATATCATATATGAACTGATGTGGATCTTATGCTGCTCTTTTTTCTCAGAGTTAAAGAATACATTAGAGAATATTTCTTTGTTGAAAATTATTTTCTTGAATAAGTTAATTATATAAGTAAGAACCAGTTCCCTTTACTTTTCGATTTTACCTTAAGTCAAAATAAGAACTCCGCCCATGGCCACTTGGTAAAAAGTGTGTGTGTGTGTTTGTTTCAGGGGCCATTGCAATTTAGAGATGTGCTCATAGAATTCTCTCTGGAGGAGTGGCATTACCTGGATACTTTATAGCAAAATTTATATACAGATGTGATGTTACAGAATGACAGAAACCTAGTCTTTCTTGGTGAGGATAACTTCAATACCTAATTCATAATATACCCTAAAGCTTTTATTTCTCTTTTTTGTGTAATTTTTTTAGTAATTTATTCTTTGATCAAAGAGTTTTGGAACCAATTTTCCAAAAAATCTTCAGAGATTTTTCATTTAGAAAAGAATTTCTTCAAGATGTTTCATGTCAATCCAAACTTTCCACATTCCTGAGTTGAGCTATATTCTTCAATTTAAATTAGTGGTAATTCTAGAAATTTATTGGCATAAAATATTGTTGCCCCCACCTGAAAATCTAATTATCAGCAACAAGCTTTGATTCAGTAGTATCAGGTAGTAAAATTTAAAAAACTACAAGTAGGTCCCTGCGTGGTGGCTCATGCCTATAATCCCAGCACTTCAGGAGTCTGAGGTGGGAAGATCACCTGAGATCGGGAGTTGGAGACCAGCCTGACCAACATGGAGAAATTCCATCTCTACTAAAAATACACAATTAGTCGGGCATGGTGGCACACAACTGAAATTCCAGCTACTCCAGAGTCTGAGGCAGGAGAATTGGTTGAACCCGGAAGGCAGATGTTTAACTGAGCCAAGATCACGCCATTGCACTTCAGCCTGGGCAACAAGAGGGAATCTCCATCTCAAAAAAATAAAAATTAAAAAAGAAGGAAAAGAAAAGAAACTGACAAATTGAAAGTGTTTTCTAAATATTTAGAAATTTGTTTTAACTTAGTATTTTGGTATTAATTTAATAGAATATTTTATCACATTCTCTCAGCTGAGCACATTACTAGCTTGTAATTGGAGAATATGAGCACAATTCATGTTATTGATTGATTGATTGATTGGTTGATTTTTTTGAGATGGAATCTCGCTCTGTCACCCAGGCTGGAGTGCAGTGGCGCTATCCCAGCTCACTGCAAGCTCCGCCTCCCAGGTTCACGCCATTCTCCCGCCTCAGCCTCCCAAGTAGCTGGGACTACAGGAGCCTGCCACTATGTCCGGCTAATTTTTTGTATTTTTTAGTAGAGACTGGGTTTCACCATGTTGGTCATGATGGTCTCGATTTCCTGACCTCGTGATCCGCCTACCTCGGCCTCCCATAGTGCTGGGATTACAGGTGTGAGCCACCACGCTGGCCTCATGTTATTTATTTATTTATTTATTTATTTATTTGAGATGGAGTCTCACTCTGTAGCCCAGGCTGGAGTGCAGTGGCCGGATCTCAGCTCACTGCAAGCTCCGCCTCCCGGGTTTATGCCATTCTCCTGCCTCAGCCTCTGGAGTAGCTGGGACTACAGGCGCCCGCCACCTCGCCCGGCTAGTTTTTTGTATTTTTAGTAGAGACGGGGTTTCACCGTGTTACCCAGGATGGTCTCGATCTCCTGACCTCGTGATCCACCCGTCTCGGCCTCCCAAAGTGCTGGGATTACAGGCTTGAGCCACCGCACCCGGCCATGTTATTTATTTTTAATGAAACAGGTATTGTCTCTAAGCCAGACCTGATCATCTGTCTGGAGCAAGGAAAAAAACCTTTGACTGTGAAGCGACATGAGATGATTGCCAAACACCCAGGTGGATGGAAGTGAAAATGAATACAACAGACAACACAGATAAGAGATCCCAAGGTGAAAAGAAAGCCAGTACTTAAAATGTGACTTGGGAAGCTGTTTTGCAAAGGAAATAGTTCCTTGGCAGCTGTTTTTAAATTTTTCTCTCACAAAGGGACATCTTCTGTCTTACGCTTTCAAATTCTCTAATTCTACTTTTCTTTCAGTGAGCTTCCTTCAAGTTCACAGTGAGAGCCAAAGTCTTCTTCATGGCATATAATCTGGCTGCTTTTACATTGTTTTTGGGGACGCACAAATATCTGCATGATTTTGAGAAACTAGAACTATTCTCAAAGGTCTCTTTTTGCATCAGGTCTGAAATGTGTGAGAGTAGTAGTTTCTGTTGAATTTTTTTCATTATTCTGCACAGTCCACTCTGTTTTTATTACTATATAGTCTTGAAATATAGTTTGAGGCCGGGCGCGGTGGCTCAAGCCTGTAATCCCAGCACTTTGGGAGGCCGAGACGGGCGGATCACAAGGTCAGGAGATCGAGACCATCCTGGCTAACACGGTGAAACCCCGTCTCTACTAAAAAATACAAAAAAATTAGCCGGGTGAGGTGGCGGGCGCCTGTAGTCCCAGCTACTCGGGAGGCTGAGGCAGGAGAATGGCGTGAACCTGAGAGGTGGAGCTTGCAGTGAGCTGAGATCCGGCCACAGCACTCCAGCCTGGGCGTCAGAGCGAGACTCCGTCTCAAAAAAAAAAAAAAAACGAAATATAGTTTGAAAGTAAAAGTATATCTTTCTGCTCTGTTCTTTTCATCAAGATTGCTTTGGCTATTCAAAGTTTATTTTAGTTTCATGTAAATTTTAGAATTGTATTTTTCACTACTGTGAAAAAACATCACTGCAATTTTAATAGGAAGTTTATTGAATCTATAGATCACTTTAGATAATATGACACTCTAATAATATTTATTCTTTCAATCCATAGACATAAAATATTTTATTATTTATTTGGAACTTCTCTAATTCTTTCATTGATCTTTTTTTGTAAAGATTTTTTACTTCCTGGGTTAATCTTGTTCTCAGAAATTATTTAATGCTATAATAAATAAGATTTTTTCCCTCTACTTTATCAGATAGTTTGATTTAAGTGTATAAAACCATACATATGGGCCGGGCGCGGTGGCTCAAGCCTGTAATCCCAGCACTTTGGGAGGCCGAGACGGGCGGATCACGAGGTCAGGAGATCGAGACCATCCTGGCTAACACGGTGAAACCCCGTCTCTACTAAAAATACAAAAACTAGCCGGGCGAGGTGGCGGGCGCCTGTAGTCCCAGCTCCTCGGGAGGCTGAGGCAGGAGAATGGCGTAAACCCGGGAGGCGGAGCTTGCAGTGAGCTGAGATCTGGCCACTGCACTCCAGTCCGGGCGACAGAGCGAGACTCCGCCTCAAAAAAAAAAAAAAAAAAAAAAAAAAAAAAAAAAACCATACATATGCTTGTATGTTAATTTTATGTTTTGCTAATTTACTGAGTGTATTTATTAGTTTAGATAGGTTTTAATGTACTGTTTATTAGTTTTGAAATATAATGTATGATCTACAAGCAACAACTTTTTAGTTTTTTTAAATTTTAATGGTTTTTTTATTTCTTTGAGTAATTCTTCTGCCACATACTTCCAGTTCTACATTAAAATAGAAGTGTTCACAATGGGCTCAATATAGTTTTGTATTGGTGTCTGAATTTGATGGAGAAAACACCTCTTCAAGTTTTCATAAACTAATTTCAGAAGTTAAATATCTTCTTCTGTTGGACCCTTAGGATGATGAGATGCCCTCTGAATTTGTAGTGAAGAGGAGTTGTAGCTTGGTCACCAGACTGCTGGATCTGCATTAGGGTCTACCTTTATTTTTCTTGTTACCAGGGCTTGGGTAGTTGTAATTCCCATTTTATTTTTGGACAGACTGAATATCCTTCAGGACTTTGCTCCATAAGGCAGACACTAGGGCAAGTTTTTGTAGTTGGGCCTGCATATGGTGGGCCTTGTATCAGGATGTGGATGAGTATGGCTTTCAGTGAGTACCAGAGAGCATTTTCTCAGGTAACTGTGTGGGTTACTATATAAGCAGAACTGACCATTAACTGTGACTCAGGTAACTGAAACTGAGTCATTGAACCACCTCAGTGACCCCAGTAAAGGCTAAGGTCTGCAGGCCTGGATGCATGACTGTAAATGGGCACCTTCCTCCAGGTCTCTGGAATAGCAGGACTTCTGCCAGACTGTGGCTGGGAGGAGTTTGGGATGGTTACAGAGTAAGTTTACAATTCTCAGTGGAACCAAGTTGGGTGAACCCTATCCTGTTCTGTAGCTAAAACAGGGGTCCTGTAGTATCCCATGTGAATGAGGGCCTGCCTTCTGAATAGAACACTTCTCAAACGTAAGCTTTAACAGTGTTTCACAGCTGCATCCCTGGATCTCAAATCTCTTTTAAAGGCACTTATTTTGGAGATGGCTTCTTGCTGCATAACCCAGGCTGGTCTCAAAATCCTGGCCTGAACCAGTTCTCCAACCTTAATGTACCATGTAGCTGTCATTACAGGTGTAAGCCATAATCCTGGTTTTCTCATAAAGGCATTTTTGTCAGGGATGGCTGACATTTTTTTGCCATAAGGGAATATGAAAATAGGGCACTTTTAATCTTTCATCTTACTAATGTCACTCTCCTTTTACATTTTTTCTTTTATTTTCTATTTCAAATTTGTCCGTAATTTTAGATTCAGTCATTTAGCACAACATGCTAGAATTTGCATGGTATGCCTGAAGTCAATGAGATCATTAGTAGGCACCCCATATTTACTAAAGTTGTTACTTATAAATTTAAGTTTGCTGCAGGCAGAAAGGAATTATAGGATTTTCATCTACTTTTTTCAGCCTATATCTAAATAATAGCATAGTTTATTTCCTAATATTTGTTTTACATATCAGAGGGTCTAACCCTATTCTGCAAAATATATGTACTTTTTCTATATTTAACAATGTAACGCTATTATTTGCTTCTGAAGTTGGAATACAGCAGTTTCATTTTGTGTAAGAATAGCATATATTTAAAACGTAAAAAGCAACCCTTGTTTCTCTTAAATGTTAATTTATTACAAGTTTCTCATGAGAATCTTCTATTTATAATTATACTGCATATTCTCTGAAATTTTACTGCCACACAGTACATGCCAATGACTCAAAATACCTGTATATGATGAGTACATAGGAACAGTTAAATATTGCAGTTATCTAGACATTTTTTTTTTCTTTTCTTCTTCTTCTTTTTTTTTTTTTTTTTTTTTTTTTAGAAGAAGTTACTCTCTCCTACCCAGGCTGGAGTGCAATAGAATGATCTTGGCTCACTGCAACCTTCATCTCCTGGGTTCAAGGAATCCTTATGCCTAAGCCTCCCAAGTAGCTGGAATTACAGGCAGGTGCCACCATGCCTGGCTAATTTTTGTATTTTTAGTAGATTTTGGGTTTCACCACATTGGCCAGGCTGTTTTTAAACTCCTGACCTCAGGTAATCTGCCCCCCTCTGCCTCCCGAAGTGCCGAGATTACAAGCATGAGCCACTGCACCTGCCTGACAAATTTTTTTAAATGATACATCAATGTGGCATACCAGACTTTATGAGTAAATATTTCTCTTATTATTGTTTTGAAGTTCTATGTATTGGGGGAACCCGCCCCCAATATTTCAACATAGGTTCTTTCTATTTTCCATAAGTGTCGGCCAGCTGAGAAATAAAGAGAAAGAGTACAAAGAGAGGAATTTTACAGCTGGGCCCCCAGGGGTGACATCACATATCGGTAGGACCGTGTTGCCCACCTGAGCCTTAAAACCAGCAAGTTTTTATTAAGGATTTTAAAAGGGGAGGGGCTGTATGAACAGGGAGTAGGTCACATGCTTCAAGGGGCAAAAAGCAGAACAAAGATCACACACTTCTAAGGAAACAGTACAAGGGCAAAATCAGAACTCCTGATAAGGGTCTATGTTCAGCAGTGCACGTATTGTCTTGATAAACATCTTAACAGAAAACAGAGTTCGAGAGCAGAGAACCGATCCGACCAAAAATTTAGTATGGTATGGTTACCCAATTCTAGTAAGCTTGAGGGTACTGTATGAGACCAGGACATATCTCAGTCCTTATCTCAACTGCATAGGACATACATTCCCAGAGTGGCTATTTATAGACCTTCCCCCAGGAATGAATTCCTTTCCCAGAGTATTAATATCAATATTCCTTGCTAGGAAAAGAATTTAACAATATCTTCCCTACTTGCACATCCATTTATAGGCTCTCTGCAAGAAGAAAAACATGGCTCTTTTTGCCAGACCCCGCAGGCATTCAGACCTTATGATTGTCTTCTCTTGTTCCCTAAAAATCACTGTTATTCTGTTCTTTTTCAAGGTGCACTGATTTTATATTGTTCAGACACACATGTTTACAATCAATTTGTACAATTAACACAATTATCATAGTGGCCCTGAGGTGATGTACATCCTCAGCTTATGAAGGTAACAGGATTAAGAGATTAAAATAAAGACAGGCATAAGAAATTATGGAAGTATTATTTGGGAAGTGATAAATGTCCATATTAAAATGAAATCTTCACAATTTATGTTCCTCTGCCACAGCTCCAGCCAGTCCCTCCTTTCGGGGTCCCTGACTTAATGCAACAGTATATTAGTGAGTTTCTTCAGTGTAGGTTACTTTTTTTTGTTGTTTTGAGATAAAGTCTCACTCTGTCGCCCAGGCTAAACTGCAGTGGCACAATCTCAAAGCACTGTAACCTCCACCTTCCGAGTTTAAGCCATTCTTCTGCCTCAGCCTCCCAAGTAGCTGAGAATACAGACATGTGCAAGCCCAGTTAATTTTTTAATTATTATTATAGCGGGACAAGCCACAGACAAAACCCCTCAGACACCAAGTTAAAGAAGGAAGGGCTTTATTTGACCGAGAGCTTCAGCAAGACTCATGTCTCCAACAACCAAGCTCCCCAAGTGAGCAATTCCTGTCCTTTTAAGGGCTCACAACTCTAAAGGGGTCCACGTGAGAGGGCCATGATTGATTGAGCAAGCAGGGGGTATGTGACTGGGGGCTGCATGCACTGGTAATTAGAATGTAACAGAATGGGACAGGGATCTTCATGTGCTTTTCTTATACAAATAATCAATTAGGTCAGGGATCGATCTTTAACTACCAGGCCCAGGGTGTGGCATCAGTGTGTCTGCTTGTGGATTTCTTTTCTGCCTTTTAGTTTTTACTTCTTTCTTTGGAGGCAGAAATTGGGCATAAGACAATATGAGGAGTGGTCACCTCCCTTATTATTAGAGACCACGTTTCACCATATTGGCCAGGCTGGTCTTGAACTCCTGACTTCAGTGATCTGCTTGCCTCGGCCTCCTAAAGTGCTGGATTACGTCATGAACCACAGAGCCTGGCCTCAGTGTAGGTTTCTTAACATCAGTTTATTGTATTTATTGGTTTTACTTACGGATTATGAATTTAGACGATTTGTACTTCTGTTTGTACACTTTAAGTCAACTTGAGTTTCAACTGAAAAATAAATAATTCATGTCTATCACAATCAGATTACATGTGTATGTGTTGCCACACGTGTCCATGTCAAGAGACCACCAAACAGGTTTTGTGTGATCAATAGAGCTTTTTAATCACCTGGGTGCAGGCGGGCTGAGTCTGAAAAGAGAGTCAGCGAAGGGAGGTAGGGGTGGGACTGTTATATAGGATTTTGGTAGGTAATGGAAAATTACAGTCAAAGGGGGTTGTTCTCTGGTGGGCAGGGGTTGGGGTCACAGGGTGCTCAGTGGGGAAGCTTCTGAGTCAGGAGAAAGAATTTCACAAGGTATTGTCATCAGTTAAGACAGGAACAGGCCATTTTCACTTCTTTTGTGATTCTTCAGTTACTTCAGACTATCTGGATGTATATATGCAGGCCACAGGGGATGTGATTGCTTAGCTTGGGCTCAGAGGCCCGAGATTCCTGTCTTCTTATATTAATAAGAAAAATACCATAAAATAGTGTTGGAGTGTTGGGGCAGCGAAAATTTTGGTGGAGTGGTATGGAGTGATAATGGGCGATGTTTCCCAGGGCTGCTTAGAGTGGGATTACAGGCGGCATGGGAACCTAGAGTGGGAGAGATTAAGCTGAAGGAAGATTTTGTGGTAAGGGGCAATATTGTGGGGTTGTTAAAAAGAGCATTTGTCATATAGAATAATTGGTGATGGCCTGAATGCAGTTTTGTATGAATTGAGAAACTAAATGGAAGACACAAGGTCCAAATAAGAGAAGGAGAAAAACAGCCTTTAAAGGATTAAGAATTGGGAAGACCCAAGACATCCAATTAGAGAGTGTCCAAGGGGATTCAGTGTAATTACTTGTTTGATTGGTGAGTTTTTGGGCTCTATTCTTGAAAGTACTTTTTGTTAAGTGGGAGGCTGAACTTGCTGAGGTGTGTTTTTAAAAGACCATTAGTCCATTCTACCTTTCCTGAAGATTGAGGATAGTAAGGGGTTTGAGGTTTCACTGAATACCAAGAGCCTGAGAAATTTGGGTGATTTGACTAGTAAAGGTCAGTCCGTTATCAGACTGTATAGAGGTGGGAAGGCCAAACCAAGGAATTATGTCTGAAAGAAGGGAATAAATGACTGCAGTGGCCTTCTCAGACCCTGTGGGAAAGGCCTCTACCCATCCAGTGGAAGTGTCCACCCAGACCAAGGGGTATTTTCATTTCCTGACTCAGGGCATGTGAGTAAAGTCAATTTGCCAGTCCTAGGCAGGGGTAAATCCCCAAGCTTGTTGTGTAGGGAAGGGAGGGGGCCCTGAATAATCCCTGAGGAGTAGTAGAATAGCAGATGGAACATGAGAAGTGATTTCCTTGAGGATAGATTTCCATGATGTAAAGGAAATGAGAGGTTCTAAGAGGTGGGCTAGTGGCTTGTAACCTACATGGAGAAGATTATGAAATGATGACAGAATAGAATGGACCTGTGAGGCTGGAAGGAGATACTCTCCTTGGTCCAAGAACCATTTGCCTTGTGTGGGAAGAGATTGATAGGTGGAAGTTTCAGTGGGGGAGTAGGTGGGAGTGACCAAATGAGAAGGAGAAAAACTGCTGTGAGGGATAGAAGTTGGAAATCTAAGGCCGGGCGCGGTGGCTCAAGCCTGTAATCCCAGCACTTTGGGAGGCCGAGACAGGCGAATCATGAGGTCAGGAGATCGAGACCATCCTGGCTAACACGGTCTCTACTAAAAAATACAAAAAAAAAAAAACTAGCCGGGCGTGGTGGCGGGTGCCTGTAATCCCAGCTACTCGGGAGGCTGAGGCAGGAGAATGGCGGGAACCCGGGAGGCGGAGCTTGCAGTGAGCTGAGATCCGGCCACTGCACTCCAGCCTGGGCGACAGAGCAAGTCTCCGTCTCAAAAAAAAAAAAAAAAGAAGAAGAAGTTGGAAATCTAGCTGCTTTTTTAGCTACCTTATCAGTGCAAGGTAGCTGAGCGATGTCCTGAGTGATGGGATTTGATGCCTTTTGATGGTTGCTTTTTTAGCTATCTTATCAGCATAAGCATTGTCCTGAGCGATGGGATCTGACGCCTTTTGATGACCCTTGCAGTGAATGACTCCAGCTTCCTTTGGAAGTAAAGCAGCCTTGAGAAGAGTTTTTATTAAAGAGGCATTAATGATAGGAGACACTTGTATAGTGAGGAAAGTTTTTTCAGCCTATATAACAGCACGGTGGTGTAGGATATGGAAGGCATATTTAGAGTCAGTATAAATATTGACGCATAGTCCCTTTGCAAGATTGAGGGCCTGAGTTAAGGCAATGAGTTTGGCTTGCTGAGAGGTAGTGCAGGGGGGCAGAGCAGTAGCCTGAATGATAGATGTGGAAGATACTATAGCACAGCCTGCCTTTGCTGGTGAATGGCAATTAGGCCTGGTGGAACTGCCATCAATAAACCAAGTGAGATGAGGGTGAGGAACAGGAAAGAAGGAAATATGGGGAAATGGAGTGAATGTCAGGTGGATCAGAGAGATACAGTCATTGGGGTCAGGTGTGGTATCAGGAATAATGTGGGGGCTAGCCTAAACAGTAAGGTCAAGTTGTTTGGACAGAAAGGCTACATGGTGTGGTTCCAGCTCTTGTGTAAGAATTTTGATCACGCAGCCCTGTACGTTGGCTTTGTGTAATGAAAAGCACTGGGATAAGTTAACGAGAGTTAGTGTGGGAGCAGCTTCTAGGACTGTTTTTAAGGAACGGAAAGAGAAGTGGCAAAAGGATTTAGGATATGTGGGGTCAGCTAGGTTTGCCTTTGTGAGTTTATATAATGGTTTAGTCAGGTTGGTAAAACTAGATGTCCAAAGGCAGAAGTACCTAACCATGCCTCGGAAGGAAAGGAGTTGTTGTTTTGTAGAAGGAGTTGGGGTTTAGGAGGTTAGCCGGACACAGTCAGCAGGGAGAGCATGTGTGTTTTCATGAAGAATTATGCTGAGATAGGTAATGGATGAGGAAGAAATTTGGGCTTGACTGAAGTAATGGGAGCTGTCTGTGAAGCCTTGCAGCAGCACAGCTCAGGTAATTTGCTGAGCCTAACGGGTGTCAGCATCAGTCCAAGTGCAAGTGAAGAGAGGATGGGATAAAGGGTGCAAAAGAATAGTAAAGAAAGCACGTTTGAGATCCAGAACAGAATAATGGGTTGTGGAGGGGTTGTGGAGTATTGAGGATAGGAGAGTATATGGTTTTGGCACCACAGGGTGGATAGGTAAGACAATTGGTTGATAAGGTGCAGATCATGAAGTAACCTGTATGGTTTGTCTGGTTTTTGGACAGGTAAAATGGGGGAATTGTAAGGAGAGTTTATAGGTTTTAAAGGGTCATGCTGTAACAGGTGAGTGATAATGGGCTTTAATCCATTTAAAGCATGGCAGGGTAAGGGTGATTAGGTTTTAATGGGATGGTAAGGGGTGCATGATCAGTTGCCAAGCAGGGAGTAGAGGTGTCTTATACTTGTGGATTAAGGTGGGGAGATACAAGAGGAGGATGTGAAGGAGGCTTTGAACTGGGGAAAAGGGTGGCAATGAGGTGTGGCTGTAGCCCAGGAATAGTTAGGGAAGCAGATAATTTAAAATGTCTTAACCTAATAAGGGAGCTGAGCAGGTGGGGATAACTAAAAAGGAGTGCATAAAAGAATGTTGTCCAAGCTGGCATCAGAGTTGGGGAGTTTTAAGAGGTTTAGAAGCCTGGCCATCACTACCCACAACAGTTATGGAGGCAAGAGAAACAGGCACTTGAAAATAAGGTAATGTGGAGTGGGTAGCCTCCATATTGATTAGTAAGGGAATGGACTTACTTTCCACTGTAAGAGTTACCTAAACCATCTGTGATGGTCCGGGAGGCTTCCAAGGCAATGGGGCAGTGTCAGTCTTCAGCTGCTAAGCCAAGAAGATCTGGGAAGGATTCAGTCAGAGAGCCTTGGGCTAGAGTTCCAGGGGCTCTGGGAGTGGCTGCCGGGCAAGCTGGACAGTCCGATTCCCAGTGATGTCCTGCACAGATGGGACCCAGCTTAGGAGGAATCCTGGGCTGTGGGCATACCTTGGCCCAGTGGCCAGATTTCTGACACTTGAAGCAAGATCCTGAGGGAGGCGGTCCTTTAGGAATGCCTGACCGCTCTGGCTTAGGCATTTTGAAGTTCTTGTGTGCTGGAGGTGTGTCTGGGTTTTGTCTCACAGCAGAGGCAAGTAATTTTAACTCTTCTCTATTATTGTACACCTTGAAGGAGAGGTTAATTAAGTCCTGTTGTGGGGTTTGAGGGCCAGAATCTAATTTTTGGAGCTTTTTCTAATGTTGGGAGTGGATTGGATAATAAAATGCATATTGAGAATGAGACGGCCTTCCGGCCCTTCTGGGTCTAGGGTGGTAAACCGTCTAAGGGTTGTTGCCAAATGGGCCATGAACTGGGTTGAGTTTTTGTATTTGATGAAAAAGAGCCTAAACGCTAACTGATTTGGGAAAGGTCAGATAAAGAAAAAGGAGTATTAACCTTGGCTATGGCTTCAGCTCCAGCCACCTTTTTAAGAGGAAATTGTTGGGTAGGTGGGGGAGGGCTAGTCGCGAAACGAAACTGTAAGCCAGACCAGGTGTGACGAGGGGAGGTGATAAAAGGATTATAGTGTGGTGGAGCGGAGGCTGAGGAAGAATTGGGACATGGCTTGGCCTCGGGAGGAGCAGTCCGGGGAGGAGAGGTCAGATGGGTCTGTAGAAAAGGAAGATTCAAAAGACTCAGCGATGCTTGGGGTGGGATTGAAGGGACAGGCGGGAGGGAAAGAAGGAGGATTTGGGATGAGTCGCATTGGAAACAGAGACTAGGGAGGGACAGATGTGTGAAAGAAAGCCTTGACGTCAGGCACCTCAGACCATTTGTCCGTTTTTCAACAAATATCATCCATGTCTTGTAAAATGGAGAAATCAAAAGTGCCATTTTCTGGCTATTTAGAACTATTATAGAGCTTGTATTGGGGCCAAACAGTGTTGCAGAAGAAAATAATATACTTAGGTTTTAGGTCAGGCCAGAGTTGAAGAGGTTTTAAGTTTTTAAGAACACAGCCTAAGGGAGAAGATGGGGGAATAGAGGGCAAAATGTTGCCCATAGTGAAGGAGGTAAGTTTATTTATTTATTTATTTATTTATTTTTATTTATTTATTTTTAAGATGGAGTTTCACTCTTGTCGCCCAGACTGGAGTGCAATGGCATGATCTCGGCTCACCGCAACCTCTATCTCCCAGGTTCATGCGATTCTCCTGCCTCAGCCTCTCTAGTAGGTGGGATTACAGGCATGTGCCACCATGCCTGGCTAATTTTGTATTTTTTGTAGAGACAGGATTTCTCCATTTTGGTTAGGCTGGTCTCGAACTCTCGACCTCAGGTTATCTGCCTGCCTCAGCCTCCCAAAGTGCTGGGATTACAGGCATGAGCCACCATGCCCAGCTGAAGGAGGCAAGTTTAAAGATAAACGTAGAGACACAGAGAAAAGGGTGGTGAGCAGCCCTGGGCTGCAATGTGGGTGAGCAGCCAAAGCCGGTGTCCTGGCAATTGACTTGCCACCAAGGGAATGTGGGTTAATGACCAAGGCAGGTGTCCCCGTGGTGATCAGACACCAATGAAATGTGGGTGAACAATGAGGCAGGCATCCCCACAGTGATTAAACACCAAGTTGAAACTGTCCTCCCGAGTCTGTGACTGGCGCCAGAGTTTTGGGTCCACAGATAAAATGTGTCTCCTTTGTCTCTACTAGAGAGGAAAAAGAACTGGAGTTGGAAGGACAGGGAGATTGAACGGTAGCAAGAGAGGGAGATTGAAGGGTAGCAAGAGAGGCTGGAGAGGAGAGTGAAAAGACCACTTATCTGATTTGAAATTGGTGAGATGTTCCTTGGACTGGTTGGTCTGAGGACCCGAGGTAATAGGTGGATCTCCTCACAGAGTGAGGGTGGGGACCAGTCTCCCAAAGGAGTCCTCCTGTCCTAGGTCTTTGGCATCAAATGTCAGGCCTGTCCATGTGAAGAGACCACCAAACAGGCTTTGTGTGAGCAATAAAGCTTTTTAATCACGTGGGTGCAGGTGGGCTGAGTCTGAAAAGAGAGTCAGTGAAGGGAGATAGGGACAGGGCTGTTCTATAAGATTTGGGTAGGTAATGGAAAATCACAGTCAAAGAGGGTTGTTCTCTGGCGGACAGGGACAGAGGTCACAAGGTGCTCAGTGGGGGAGCTTCTGAGCCAGGCGAAGGAATTTCACAAGGTAATGTCATCAGTTAAGGCAGGAACAGGCTGTTTTCACTCCTTTTGTGATTCTTTAGTTACTTGAGGTCATCTAGATGTATACGTGCAGGTCACAGGGGATATGATCGCTTAGCTTGGGCTCAGAGGCCTGACATGCATGTTTATCTATAAATATGACCCCAATTTTAGTTATAGCTTATTCTTTGTTAGCTGATTCTTTGTTAGTAGTTTTATCTTGTCTAAATAAGTTGTCATGGAGATAGTCTTGTTTTCATGATATTTTTAATGATGAATATATATTTTCCTTTTGTGAGAGAAACACTTTTGTGATTTGAAGTTAATTTTTAAAAAGATTTACAATTCTGGATTTTTTTCAGTTTTTCTTGTTTTAAAAACATGTAACATAAAATTTACCATCTTAAATTTATTGAAGTGTATGTTTTAGGGCCAGCTGTGGTTGTGGCTCTCATCTGTAATCCCAGAATTTTGGGAGGTCAAGACAGGAGGATATCTGGAGCTGAAAAGTTTGAGACCAGCCTGGGGAATATATGGAGACCCCTCTCTATAAAAAAATTACAGTAATAGCTAGGTATGGTGGTGTACGGCTGTGGTCCCAGCTACGTGGGAGACTGAGGGGGTGTCAAAATTGTGCCACTACACTCCAGCCTGGGTAACAGAGTGAGACCCTGTCTCAAAACAAAAACAAAACAGAACAAAACATGCTGTTCGTTTCATTTCAGGCATGTTAAGTATATTCACATTGTTATGCAAAAGATTTCTAGAAACTTTACATATTGCAAAACTAAAACTCAATACCCATTAAGTAACAACATCTCATTTTACCCTCTCTCCAGCTTTTGACAGACAAATCTTCCACTTTTTGTTTTTATGATTTTGACTACTTAAGATATCTCATATAAGTGGAATCATACAGTATCCATAATTTTGTTACTGGATTAATTCAGGTGGCATAATATTCTCAATGTTCATCCTAAAATGTGACAAGACAGTTCTTTGTAAGGTGGAATAATATTCCATCATATATATATGTTACATTTTTGATATGTTTATAAATCAAGAAACATCTAGGTTGCTTCAGCTTTTTGGCTTTTGTGAGTACTGGTATAATAAAGATGAATTTTCAAATATGCCTCCCAGATCCAGTGTTGCTTTTTTTTTCTTCTTTTTCCCCAGAAGGAGTCTTGCTTTGTCACCTAGGCTGGAGTGCAGTGGTGTGATCTCGACTAACTGCAACTTCTGCCTCCTGGGTTCAACCGATTCTCCTGCTTCAACCTTTTGAGTAGCTGGGGTTATAGATGCCCACCACCACACCCAGCTAACTTTTTGTATTTTTAGTAGAGATGGGGCCAGGCTGGTCTCAAACTCCTGACCTCAGGTGATCTGCCCCCTCCACCTCCTAAATTGCTAGGATTATAGGCTTGAGCCATTGCACCTGGCCTTTGTTACATATTTTGGATATAGATTTATAAATGAGGAACATTTATAACTTTTTTTTTTTTTTAAGACGAAGTCTCGCTCGTGTCCCCCAGTCTGGAGTGCAGTGGCGTGATCTTGACTCACTGCAACCTCCACCTCCTGGGTTCAAGCAATTCTCCTGCCTCGGCTTCCCGAGTAGCTGGGATTACAGGTGTGTACCACCACACCCAGCTAATTTTTTGTATTTTAAGTAGAGATGGGCTTTCACCATGTTGGCCAGGCTGGTTTCGAACTCCTGACCTCAGGTGATCTGCTGGCCTCGGCCTCCCAAAGTGCTGGGATTACAGGCGTGAGCCACTGTGCCCGGCATAACTTTTTAAAATAATGGCTGAATCTTTGTTTTCCACCAACATTCAACATTGATTTCATTTTTATTGTATCATCAACAGACTTGGTGTTTTTTAAAAAATGTATCATGGCCATCAATGGGTATGAGGTGCTTTTGTTTGTCTTTGTGTTTTTTTATTTCTTTACAAATTAGTAATTTTTTGTGTCCTTTCAAATGCTTTTTCACATTTGTGTACTTTTCTAATGAAAATTTTGTTTCCCCATTTCTAAATGAAGTTATTCAACTTTATTGTTTAGTTTTAAAAGTTTATATATTTTGAGTATTAACTTATTTCACATGTAATTTGCAAATGTTTTCACCTATTTTCTGAGGGATGTTGTTACTCTTGAATTGTTTTTTGATATTCAGAAATTTTGAAGCCTATTGTAATTAAACTTTTCTGTTATTTCATTTGCTGCTCAATCATTTAATTTTGTATCTAAGAAAATGGTGCCAAGACCAATGCCATGTCTTTTTCCTGTAGTTTTTCTAAAAGATTTGTTAGTTTTTTTATGTCTAAGTATATTATTTAAAATATATTTCTGTATTATTCTAGAAAATAATCCAGCTTCATTTTATCAGTGTTGATATTCAGTTTTGAATATCATTTTTTTGAAGAGATTATTTCTATTTTGTGCTCATAGCAACTTTGTGGAATATCATTTGATCATACTCCGAAGGGTTAATTTCTGAGCTCTCCATTCTGTTCTTTCATCTGTTCATCTTTGCTTCTGTATCACATTGTTTGTGTTCTGTAGTTTTAACTGTTGGTTGTATTGATATCTTTGAACAACAAAATTTTTTGCCCCCTGAGCAAGAATATGTTGAAGAGTGTGTTTCATATTCACATGGTTTTGCATTGACTAGTTTGACTTTTGCTTTTTATTCCTAGTTTCATTCCATTTTTGTTAGAAAACACACAGTCTATAATTTTAGTGTTTTTAAAGTGATTTGTTGTTGTTTTGAGACAAGATGTTACTGTCACCAGGCTGCAGTGCTGTGGCATAATTTTGGCTCACTGTAGCCTCAGCCTCCTGGGCTCAAGTGATGCTTTCACCTCACTTTTCTGAGTAGCTAGGACTACAGACGTGCACTACCATGTCTGGCTAATTGTTTGCTTGTTTGTAGTGTTAGGATCTCACTATGCTGCCCAGGCTGGTCTCATACTTTTGGCACCAATGGATCCTCTTACCTTGGTCTCACAAAGTGTTAGGATTATCAGCAAGAGCCACTGCACCCAGTCAGTATTTTAAAATTTAATAAAACTTGCTATATGTCCTAATGGAATACACCAGATGCAAATAGAAATATTGTGTCCTAATGGAATACACCAGATGCAAATAGAAATATTTTGTATTATCTTGGTTTTGACTGGAGAGTTTTGTATGTGTCTGTGAAGGCTAGTTGGTCTATAGTATGGTTTGGATGTCCATGTTCTCCAAATTTCAAACTGCAATATAAATCCTCAGTGTTGGTTGTGAGACCTGGTGGGGCATGTTTGTGTATGGAGGCAAATTTCTCATGAATGGCTTGATACATCCTCTTGGTAACCAAAAAATTTACACTCTATTAATTCGAATGAGAGCTGGTTCATTAAAAGAACCTGACTCCTTCACCTCACACTTTCTCTGTCTCTTACCATATAATATGTCCAGTTATTCTTTACCTTCTACCATGATTTTAAGCTTCTTGAAATCCTCACCAGAAGCAGATGCTGGCACAGACTTCTTATACAGTCTGCCAAACTGTGAGCCAAATAAGCCTTTTCCTTTATAAATTATGCACTGCCATGTATTCCTCTATTTGCAAAATAATTAATATAGTCTATAATGTCTCAGTTTTCTCTTTCTGATTTTTTATCTGAATTTTCTATTTAGTGCTTCAAATGGGGTCTTGATGTCTACAATGATTATGTTGCTATGTATGTCTTGCTTCACTTTTGTCAATATTTGCTTTATATATTTTAAAGCCCTTATGTTATATACACATATACATATAGATAGATAAATACTGTAGATTCCTGTTAAATCAACTCACTTTATCATAATATAATATTAGTCATTGTTTCATGGTAATACTTGGCTTAAAGTAAATTCTGTCCAATATAATTATGACCACCTCACTCACTTGTGGTTACTATTTTCATGGAATATACATTTTTTATTGTGTTACTTTTAGCCTATTTGACTCAACGCTAAAATTAGTCTCTTGTAGGCAGCATACTGCATGCTTTATAAAAAACCACTCAGGCATTCTATATATTTTTCTTTATATAATTATATATATATAATTTTTGTATATGTGTGTGTGTGTGTATTTTTTTTTTCAGATGGAGATTCACTCTTGTTGCCTAGGCTGGAGTGCAATGGTATGATCTCAGTTCACTGCAACCTCTGCCTCTCAGGTTCAAGCAATTTTCCTGCCTCAGCCTCCCAAGTAGCTGGGAGTACAGTTGCCTGCCACAACACCTGGCTAATTTTTTCTATTTTAAGTAGAAATGGGGTTTGACCATGATGGCCAGGCTTGCCTTGAACTCCTGACCTCAGGTGGTCTACCTGCCTTGGCATCCCAAAGTGCTGGTATTACAGGCATGAGCCATCACACCCGGCCTTGTGTATTTTGGAGATAGTGTCTCACTCTGTCAACCAGACTGATTTGCTCAGTTCACTGCTGCCTGAATCTCCCAAACTCAGATGATCCTCTCATATCAGCCTCTCAAGTAGCTGCCTTACAAGTATGTGACATCACACCCAGCTAACTTTCTTGTATTCTTTTTTTTTTTTTTTTTTTTTTTTTGAGACGGAGTCTCGCTCTGTCACCCAGGCTGGAGTGCAGTGGCCGGATCTCAGCTCACTGCAATCTCCGCCTCCCGGGTTCACGCCATTCTCCTGCCTCAGCCTCCCGTGTAGCTGGGACTACAGGTGCCCGCCACCTCGCCCGGCTAGTTTTTTGAACTTTTTAGTAGAGACGGGGTTTCACCGCGTTCGCCAGGATGGTCTCAATCTCCTGACCTTGTGATCCGCCCGCCTCGGCCTCCCAAAGTGCTGGGATTACAGGTTTGAGCCACCGTGCCCGGCCTTTTTTGTATTCTTTATCAAGACAGTATTGCCATGTCGCCAATTCTGGTCTTGAACTCCTGGGATCAAGTGATCAGCCTACCTTGGCCTTCCAAAGTCCTAAGCTTACATTTCATTTTATTAATTAGTTTGATAAGTTTATATTTAAAATGATTGCTTAAAGAAATGAAGTTGTTATTGCCAGTTATATTGTTATTGTTTTATGTGTTTCTAGTAGTATATTTTTTGCATTTCCTTTTTTACTCTCTTTAATTTTGTACTGGCATGCTTTGATTATTTTTTATTGTCTTTTGCATACTTTCTATAAATATTATCTTTGTAATCATCTTGAAAACTGTAGATTACATACATCTTAAAATTAAAGCAATATATTTTAATCTCATAACTACTTCAATTGAATACAAAACTATGCCTCTATATTTTCCAGTTTATTGATATTAAAATTATTGTATATAGTGTATCTATTAACATATTTATGTGGATTTACATATTGTTTTTTATATTCTACAAAAGTACTTTAAAGGTTTTACGTACCATCATTTGTTTGTTTTGTTTTTGTTTTGAATTGAATCTTGCTCTATTGCTTAGGATGGAGTGTATGGATGCGATCTTGGCTCACTGAAACCTCCACCTCCCAGGTTCAACAATTCTCCTGCCTCCTCCTTCCTAGTAGCTGGGATTACAGATGCCTGTGACCAAGTCTGGCTAGTTTCTTGTATTTTTATTTTTTTAGAAAAGATAGGGCTTCACCATGTTGGCCAGGCTGGTCTTGAACTCCTGACCTCAAGTGATCCACCTGCCTCGGCCTCTCAAGATGCTGGGCTTACAGGTGTGAGCCACAGCACCCGGCAGGAAGTTACTTTTTATCTCACTATTCATAGTGTTTCAAATCAATACAAAGATTGATACATCTAGATATAAATATACATAGGAAGACAATTACATAGAGAAGTCTATAAATATTTCTATCTAAACATTTATGTATATAAAACATGTTCCCCAAAAGACATTTTTAATCTTTTAGCATGCACTAAAGATGCTGATGTAGAATTACTTCTTTTTTCTTTTGTTACATAACATGTCAGAATGGAACATAGTTATACAATTTTGTTTATGTAAATATCAACAAAGCTCTATCTTCAAAGGCAAGGCTACAGAAATAAGCTGAAAATAAAGTCATGGAACACATCTGTCCAGGACAGTATTTCAGTGCTCTGCATGTCTCCTCAGTGTGTGCATGTTCTGTTCACATCCAGTATTTGGGGCCTGTCTTGACAAAGCCACAGTCACCATTTAGATAATTTGATGATTGTATCCACCTGGGCTGAGCTACTTGGCTGGTTGGGATCACCTGGGCTGTGCAAACTGGCTCATTGCAATCACCAAGTTTCTCCTAATTTGCTTATTTAATTTATCTCAGCTTCAGGGGTAAAATACGGAGATGTCATCTGACCTACTTTATTTCTGAGGTTTTTTTTAAGGGTCATATGCACAAATAAACATTTCATAGACATACCCATGTGATTCATTTTCTGTGTATATGTTTATCTAGCCACCTATTTTATATCTATATGTACAGAAAGAAGCCTGTAAAATAAACTTGATCAGAGGTTATTTCCACTTTCTTTACCTACAGGTTAGGTAAATCAATCAGCTACTGAGCTCTGAAGATTTATTCAAACCAAGCCACACACCACATTACATTTTTTTCATAAATGTAAAAATGTCTTTAATAACCTGGAACCTGGGTGTTTTTAATTCTGGTCCCATTAAACCAGCCCCATGAGGTTCTGTTCATCTATTTAGGAACCGCCAGAAATGCTTGACATCAGTGGGCTGAGCCTTCCTCACAAAGATTTGACCTGGCCAATAAGAGCCACCTGTGGCACTTCAGTGACTGTTCACTATCACCTATTTGAAATGTGGCCAAGTACCATGTACCATTATATTTGCTTCCATCATCACCATCTGTCTTCTAAAAGGAGACCTAGACTTCTTTTTCATTACCATAAATACCCAACTTCTGCCACAAAGACAAAAAGACAAGAGTGTGATTTTACATCACACATTCTTGGAAGTAAATACAGTACTTGTCTTGATGGAATTTCTAAAGAGAAAGAATAAGTATTCCATATTTAGGTTAGGACCTTTGCACTGGGGCTGGTTCATCTGTGACCCTACATACAATAAAAGAAAAGTCAGCCCTGACATGGCAGTAAATAACTCCAATGGCCTTAGTAAGTATTTGTCTTCCAGAAGTGCACAACAAAGCCCAATGCTTCCTTTGAATATGTTAAGTGCAGCAGTATGTATATCAGAGCATTCCTCTATTTCTATACTATTCTAGATACACTATTCTATAGGGAAAATATTTTTATACATGTATGGAAGGTTTTTTATTACTGTTTATAGCAATAGGTATCAATACTTCCACATTCAAAGTCTTTATTCTGTATGAACATACATACAAAGATTGTTCCATCTTCATACATATATATTTTATATATGTAGGTATATATATAAATATACATACATGGTAAATACATAAACACAAACATATGAATGTGTCTATGTAAATGTTAATGTATACATACAATATTTTCCCACTTTTTACATTATAGAGCATATACTAAGAATGCAGATGTAGAATTAATTGCCTTCTGTTTTGCACAATAGTATGTCAGAATTAAACATAATCATACAATGTTTACAGAAACATAAAGATTCAGCTTCAGGTTTCAGGCCTTGTAAAGCTGTGTGATATACACTGTCCAAGTTAGCATATAAGGCCCTGCATTTCTTTTTGGTGTGCATGGGCTATTTACATTTACCATTTTGGGCATACCTTCATGAATCTGTAGTCGCTATTTAGATAATCGGCTAATTGGGATCACCCAGACTGAGCTAATTGGCTAACTGAATTCACCTGGACTGAGCAATTGGTTGATTGGAATCACCTGTGCTGAACTAATTCACGGATTGAAATCACCTGGGCTGAGTGAAGCGGTGGTTGAACATCACCTGTGCTAAACTAATTGGCTTATCAGCTGAGCTAACTGGCTGATTGGTATCACCTAGAAAAAGCTAGTTGACTGTTAGATATCACCTGGGCTAATCAGCTGGGCTGAGCTAATTTGCTGATTGGATTCTCCTGGGGTGTGCTAATGTGCTGCTTGGAATCCCCTGAGGTAAGCTACTTGGCTGATTTAAATTATCTGAGCTGGCCGGGCGCGGTGGCTCAAGCCTGTAATCCCAGCACTTTGGGAGGCCGAGACGGGCGGATCACGAGGTCAGGAGATCGAGACCATCCTGGCTAACATGGTGAAACCCCGTCTCTACTAAAAAAAAATACAAAAAAACTAGCTGGGCGAGGTGGCGGGCGCCTGTAGTCCCAGCTACTCGGGAGGCTGAGGCAGGAGAATGGCGTAAACCCGGGAGGCGGAGCTTGCAGTGAGCTGAGATCCGGCCACTGCACTCCAGCCTGGGCGACAGAGCGAGACTCTGTCTCAAAAAAAAAAAAAAAAAATAAATAAATAAATAAATTATCTGAGCTGAGTTAATTGATTCAGAAAAGTTGAACACTGGGCCAGGCCGGTGGTTCATGCCTGTAATCCCAGCACTTTGGGAGGCCAAGGCAGGCAGATCATTTGATGTCAGGAGTTCGAGACCAGCTTGGCCAACACGGTGAAACCCTATCTTTACCAAAAATACAAAAATTAGTCACGCTTGATGGTGCCTGTAACACCAGGTACTGAGGAGGCTGAGGCAGCAGAATTGCTTGAACCCGGGACGTGGAGGTTGCAGTGAGCCAAGATCGTCCATTGCACTCCAGCCTGAGCAAGAGTGAAACTCTGTCTCAAAAAAAGAAAAAATCTCTCTCTCTCTCTCTCTCTCTATATATATACAGTTAGAGGATGATAACTTGAAGTATTTTAGAGATGTTAAGAATCTAAAATTATTTTTACTTTTAGTTTTTATAAATGTTTCTTAAGCATTTTTAATTTCCCAAAACTTTTATTTATTTATTTATTTATTTTGAGATGGAGTCTCTCTCTGTCGCCCAGGCTGGAGTGCAGTGGCCGGATCTCAGCTCACTGCAAGCTCCGCCTCCCGGGTTCCAGCCATTCTCCTGCCTCAAGCCTCCGGAGTAGCTGGGACTACAGGCGTCCACCACCTCACCCGGCTAGATTTTTGTATTTTTTTAGTAGAGACAGGGTTTCACCGTGTTAGCCAGGATGGTCTCGATCTCCTGACCTCGTGATCCGCCCGTCTCGGCCTCCCAAAGTGCTGGGATTACAGACTTGAGCCACCGCGCCCGGCTCCCAAAAACTTTTAAATAAATGTTGTTAGTTTAATTTTTCTGAAGAATTTAAATAGAGTCAAATTACACGTGTCAAAAAATCTACTTTTCTGGTAGTAGATCAGCTTAATTTTCAGAACAAATGTGTTAAACTTTACAAAATGTTATGCTGACCAATTTGATCAGTAGCCTCTTTCATACAACTTGGAGAGATGGCACCAAGATGTAGCATTCATGTTGGGTGAGAGATTAAATGACTACCAGTAGCTAGATAATTTCCATTTCACTAACAAATGTTGATTTTCCTTTCTATATTGTCTCAAGTTATGTTAAATATAAAGTAATAACCTTTATCCAGGAAATTTCAAAAACGTATTTTTTAATCAGCCATAATAGTAAGCAAAGACACAGAAATGAAGGTTTTTACCAGTCATAATTTATATATTAAAATTAAAATACTTCTAGAAATAAAGGAAGAAAGAAATATACAAACATTTGTATGTATATACAGACATGGTCAATATGGTGAAAGCCTGCCTCTACTAAAAATACAAAATTAGCCTGGTGTGGTGACGCACACTTGTAATCTCAGCTACTCCAGAGGCTTAGGCATGAGAATCACTTCAGCCTGGTAGGCAGAGTTTGCAGTGAGCTGAGATTGCACCACTGCACTCCAGCTTGGGTGACAGAATGAGACTCCATCTCAAACAAAACAAAACAAAACAACAACAAAATAAAAGAGCAAGAAGGAAGTTGATTACTCATAATAGCTAAGGTATGAAATCAAACTAAGTGTCCATCAATGGGTGAATGGAGAAAGAAAATACGGTATATGTACACAATGAAATGCTATTCAGCCCTTAAAAACAAGAAAGTCTTGTTATTTGCAACAACATTCATGAACCTGAAAGACATTATGCTAAGTAAAATAAGTCAGCACAGAAAAAAACAAAACAAAAAAAATCCTGTTTTTGTTTTTGTTTAAGATGGAGTTTTGTTTGTGTCACCCAGGCTGGAGTGCAGTGGCACCATCTCCACTCACTGCAAGGTCCACCTCCCAGGTTCAAGAGATTCTCCTGTCTCAGCCTCCTCAGTACCTGGGATTACAGGCACATGCCACCACGCCCAGCAAATTTTTTATTTTTAGTAGAGATGGGTTTCCCCATGTTGGCCAGGCTAGTCTCAAACTCCTGACCTCAAGTGATCCATCCACCTTGGCCCCTCAAAGTGTTGAGATTACAAGTTTGAGCCCCTATGCCTGGCCCACATAATCCTATTTCTATGTAAAGTGTAAAGAAAAAACTAAACTCATAGAACCAGATGGTACAATAATAAAACAAACAAACAAATCCCCTATAAGGTTTTTTGTCTGGTTAAGAGACGTTCTTCATGATTTTTCAGGGGTTATATTTTCTTTTATTTTCCACATTTTCCTGTTCTTCAGCCAATGAATGAAAAAAGATATAGAGAAGACACATTTGCTTTTTATCCACTTCACTTCCTCTCACTACTAGTCAGTGTGGGTACAGATGAGAGTAGCAGTTTTCTGGCAGGAGAGCCACTTCTCCGTAATAAAGAACAAACTGAAAAAATAAAATTGGCATGTGCATCAATAGTGCTTCTTGTAAAATAAAGATTCATTTTGTTGATTTCCATTGAGCTCCTGTAATATTTGATCAAAAGCTAGCAAATACACAGTAGAAAAGTGTTCTAAATAAGAATATTGTGAATGATTATTTTGTCAATATAAGTAAAAATATGACCTCACACTAATAGTCTCACCTATAGTTATATGACATCAAATACTAATTTTTATTTAAAATGTTATTTCATCTGAGTATTCAATTCATATCACCTGCCTTTGCTATTTCAATGCCTTCTTCACTTTATATCAGTGAAAACAGGCCAGCAGGTCCTAGAAACGCACGTGGTACTGTTGCTACTTTAACAATGATCAGGTCAAGCATGATGGTTTATGCCTGTAATCCCAGCACTTTGAGAGGCTGAGGCAGGTGGATCACAAGTTCAAGAGCTCAAGACCAGCCTGGCCAATATGGTGAAACCCTGTCTCTACTAAAAATACAAAAATTGCCCGGTGCAGTGGCTCACGCCTGTAATCCCAGCAATTTGGGAGCCCGAGGCCAGTGGATTGCTTGAGGTCAGCAGTTCAAGACCAGCCTGGGTAACGTGGTGAAACCCCATCTCTCCTAAAAACACAAAAAATTAGCTGGGCGTGGTGGTGGGCACCTGTAATCCCAGCTACTCAGGAATCTGAGGCAGGAGAATCTCTTGAACCTGTGAGGCCAAGGTTGCAGTTAGCCAGGATCATGCCACTGCACTCCACCCTCAGCAACAAAGTAAGACTCCTCTCAAAACAACAAAATTAGCTGGGTGTGGTGGCGGGCGCCTGTAGTCCCAGCTACTAAGGAGGCTCAGGCAGGAAAATCACTTAAACCTGAAAGCCAGAGGTTGCAGTGAGCTGAGATCACAACACTGCACTCCAGCCTGGGTGATCTAGCGAGACTCTGTCTCAAAACAAGAAAAAAAAAACCAGTGGTCACGAATAGTACTTGTTTGGTTGCTACTCACGTGTCAAACACTGTTAGTTTTACTTAAGATGTTTTTTTCTTTTTCTTTTTTTCTTTTTTGAGATGGAGTTTTGCTCTTGTTGCCGAAGCTGGAGTACAATGGCATGATCTCAGCTCACTGCAGCCTCTGCTCCCAAGGTTCACGCAACTCTTCTGCCTCAGCCTCCCCAGTAGCTGGGATTACAGACACCTGCCACCATGCCCAGCTAATGTTTTGTATTTTTAGTAGAGATGGGGTTTCACCATGTTGGCCAGGCTGGTCTCGAACTCCCGACCTTAGGTGATCCACCCGCCTCGGCCTCCCAAAATGCTGAGATCACAGGCATGAGCCACTGCATTCAGCCTGGTTTTCTATTTTTTTTTTTCTCAATTTACTGGTAATATAAAATTCTTCGCTAAGAAGACTTTATCGTGAGCTGAGATCCGGCCACTGCACTCCAGCCCGGGCGAAAGAGCAAGACTCTGTCTCAAAAAAAAAAAAAAAAAAAAAAAAAAAAAGAAGACTTTATCTTATTCAAATGTTTTATGAGATTTCATTGACATTTAACTGTCTGAATTATCTGGAATATTAAAATTTTTCATGAACTCAAATCAAGTACTATAGATAATCTTTTAGTAAAAGCTTTTCTGAGGTAGAGTAAGATTTATAACATTTTATTATCATATGGAAGAAGTGTATTAACCATGTTTTCAGCAATCACTCTGAATACAGCATTCTCAGTTCCCAGTGTAAAAAGTAAAGTAGAGGTTCCTCTTTAAAGACTTTTCTCCCTGTCTAATTAGGAACAAATAGTAACTTCTCTTAGAAGCAAAGTTTATTCAAAGACCTGTGCTAACATTCTTAAATATCTGCTAGCCATAATAAAAAAAAATCAATGTACTTTATGTTCTTAGCTCCCCCAGTGTAGCCTAAATATTTGCCCTGGCATGCTTATACTAATCCAAGCAAGCATTAGGCCATAGCCTGTTCCTCTTCTTTATTTGAAGGTGTTATTACCTTTATCAGCATTCCACAAGTTACTTCCTCTTTCCTTTGTTCTCCTCTGCCTTTGCCTCTTTTAAAAAGTTCTAAATTGGCCGGGCGTCGTGGCTCAAGCCTGTAATCCCAGCACTTTGGGAGGTCGAGACGGGAGGATCACGAGGTCAGGAGATCGAGACCATCCTGGCTAACACGGTGAAACCCCGTCTCTACTAAAAAAATACAAAAAACTAGCCGGGCGAGGTGGCGGGCGCCTGTAGTCCCAGCTACTCAGGAGGCTGAGGCAGGAGAATGGCGTGAACCCAGAAGGCGGAGCTTGCAGTGAGCTGAGATCCGGCCACTGCACTCCAGCCTGGGCGACAGAGCGAGATTCCATCTCAAAAAAAAAAAAAAAAGTTCTAAATTGCTAAACAATTGGGACAAATACAGAATGTGAGGTCCTATTCCAGCCAATAAAAACCAGACACAGCAGTAGGGTGGACATGTCATGTTATAAATGACCCCGTCTCCTTTGTTGAGTGTACTCTCATGGCAAAACTGCTGGTAAGTGTACCCTTTCTGCAAAAGGTAAAAATGGCCTTGCTAAGAAAAATTAAATTTATATTCAAGTGCTATTTCTTTACAGCACCAGAGAAAAGCATTTCTAACACCAGTATGTACCCTGAGTTACTCAGGGGAAATTGGTATGTCTGTAAAGAGGCAGAAAATGCTGAGTGGAGGTGCACCACACTGCACAGCAATGCTTTCCACATGCAGCTATTAGAGTCTTAATTTAATTGGGCTGTTATTTGCATAGATACTAACATTAGTCATACTATTTTTTAGCAGTTAATGGCATCTGTTACCCATTAATTTTATACATTTGTTTTTTTGAAAAACAAATCTTTTGTTAATTCACTCTAAATTGAGACTACATTTACAATCTTCAGTTTTTCAGTGTTGAAGCAAATCAGAGAAATGTGTGTACATAATGTGCATTTTCCTGCCTACCAAAATTCTTCTGGCCAGGCAAAGTGGCTCATGCCTGTAATCCCAGCACTCTGGGAGGCTGAGGCGGGTGGATCACCTGAGGTCAAGGGTTCAAGACAAGCCTGGCTAACAGGATGAAACTCCATCTCTACTTAAAATACAAAAATTATACGGGCATAATGGCAGTGCTTGTTATCCCAGCTACTTGGGAGGCTGAGGCAGAAGAATCACTTGAACCAGGGAGGCGGAGGTTGCAGTGAGTTAAGAACGTGCCATTGCAGTGCAACCTGGGCAACAGAGTGAGAATTCATCTAAAAAATAAAATAAAATAAATTCTTTTTTCATTTACTTGGAAACCCTGGAAAGCCCCATACTCCCTTTGAATACTTTAGCCAGGATTTCAGATTTCAAAAGGTAAAAAACAATCATTGAGCAAAGCCTAAATCTTGTCTTTGTTTCTTGTTAGTCATCTGGCCATTTCCATTTCCATAAGTATGGCAATTATGCCAAGCCACTGAAAAAATGTGGTTTTGGTTAATTTTATTCCATTTCAAATGTTTTCTCTAATTGTTACTGTGGTCATGTCAACCTAAAATAAACTATCTACATAACTAATCATGCATTCAAAAACTACTCCTATTAAGGTGTTTACAGTTTAATCTTGCATTAGAGTATAGTAGAATCCTCTATAATTAGAAGTTATTTATAAATGCATTGTTTTTAAGGTTTTTCAAATTTGAAAACAAACAATTAGGTATGCTTTTTGAAGCAAGCTCAATTCCAGGACATTACCCACTGGTCTTCATGGCATTTCTGTAATAAATAGTGTAAACCTGGGTCACAAGAACAGTACAGACATGCTGATTGAAATAGAATAAATTCATCCTTGTTGGTAGACTATTGGTATCCCAGAGGCCAGTCATTCAGTATAGCTTACTAAATATTGTTCCATAATGTCAGAGAGCACTTTTACCCAGGTTACCCTTTTTATCCCATTAATGTGGTCCTGTTGTGGTCTTTGGTTTTTCTTAAGCTATCCCACATAAGAGGTGATTATTTATTGAATGAATGAGATTGCCTTTTTTTACCCTCTGCCATAGAATCCTCTTATGCTCCTTACTGGAATCAACATGCAGGAGGCAGGAATGTTGACAATCTACAGATATGTTTCCTGCCATGTGGCTACCCACAACCAGCTTACAACATGTTCTACCTAGAAGTCACTTACTTTCAGGTCAGCAGGGGTGTTTTTCTGTGATGTGTCTCTTTCTCTTAAAACCACCTCTGATTAGGTCTACAGATGAGTAACCTAATTTCATAAGTGATTTCCCACCATAGTCACACGTTTTTTACACTCAAGAGGAAAGTATTACACAGCAGGTGTGCAACAGACTGGGAATCCAGGGTATTATCTTAGAATGTTGCCTACCCACCATAATAAACTTTTAAAATCGTCTTTCGCCAGGCATGGTGGCTCATGCTTCTAATACCAGCACTGTGGGAGGCTGAGGCAGGCATATCATGAGGTCAGGAGTTTGGGACCAACCCGGCCAATATGATGAAACCCTGTCTCCACTAAAAACACAAAAATTAATCCGACGTGGTGGTGCACGCCTGTAATCCCAGCTACTGAGGAGGCTGAGGCAGGAGAATTGCTTGAACCCAGGAGGGGGAGGTTGCTGAGATCACGCCACTGCACTCCAGCCGGGGCAACAGAGCGAGACTCCATCTTGAAAAAAAAAAAAGTCTTTCTGCTGCTTTTGTTATCTACATAAACAAAGATATCAACTGGATATAATAATTAACTACTTTTCAGTTTTATTCATTACAAATATTAACTAACACTTTTTCTGGCTTAATTTTTTATGCACTGTTTATATATTCACACACACACAGAACAACATATATCCAATTATTCAATTTTGATTGAATATTCATTTAAATATGTGTTAAAAATGATTTTTTTTTTTTTTTTCTGTTTGAAGAGAGCTTTTACTATTGTACTTAAGAGAGTTGTTTCTGGAGACAAAGTTGCTTGTGCTTTAATAGGCAGATTCTGGGGAGAATCCGAATCACAAGCCAGAACATTTTATATTAACAAATTCAGTACAAAGCAGAGTATAGATTTGCTTTCAGCATTTTTAAAGTGTTTAGTTTTGTTAATCACGTAATTAACATAATTTGTCTTGTTGCAATAATTGCCCTTTTCTTCTGAAAATATATGCAAACCTATACTCACACAAAAACACTCACTTCATAATTTTCTTACACCTAAGGTTTATCTTCAGAGTAATATGTGTATATTTAACTCTATGTAAATTAAAACTAAACGTCTGTATGCTTGCAGGCAGAGACCACATGTTCAAGGAACACTGTATTACAAATATTAATAATTTTTCAGGACTCAGAAATGTATAGATTTTAATTTATTTTCTTTTTTTTTGAGATGGAGTCTCACTCTGTCAGCCAGGCTGGAGTGCAGTGTCATGATCTCAGCTCAGTGCAACCTCCACCTCCCAGGTTCAAACGATTCTCCTGCCTCAGCATCCTGGCATGTGCCACCATGCCTGGCTAATTTTTGTATCTTTAGTAGAGACAAGGTTTCACCACGTTGGCCAGGCTGGTCTTGAATTCCCATCCTCAAGCATTCCACCTGCCTCGGCCTCCCAAAGCACTGGAATTACAGATGCGAGCCACTGCACCTGGCTGTATTTTATTTATACTTCTGTATAATTATTATGACAATAAAAATAATCCTGTAGTCAATAACAATTTAATTGTACATTTTAAAATGAAAAAGCATATAATTACACTATTGGTAATACAAAAGATAAATGCTAGAGGTGATGGATACCTTATTTACCATAATGTAATTATTACATATTGTAGGCCTGAGTCAAAAGATGCCATATAAGGCATAAATATATACACACACTACATATCCACGAATACAAATAAAAAATGTCAATAAGAAAAAAGAGTAAACATTTAACCTATGGGAACAATATTCTTTAACTCATTTGCAGTTTAAAGCCACTAACAAAGTGACTAATAGAGATGTTATTTTACTATGTGCCAAATAGTATATTATATTCCTACCATCTTGTACCTACACCCTTGAGTGAGGTGGGATAAAGTTAGTGGCACAATAATGGTTCCTTAAATGCACAATAGTCTTAATATGGTAAAAATAAAATAAAATAAAGTTCACAATCTAACAATTTTTTTTTTTTTTGAGACAGTTTTGTTCTTGTTGTCCAGACTGGAGTGCAATGGCACAATCTCGGCTCACAGCAACCTCTGCCTCCCGGGTTCAAGCATTTCTCCTGCCTCAGCCTCCTGAGTAGCTGGGATGACAGGAATGCACCACCATGGCTGGCTAATTTTTTTGTATTTTTAGTAGAGACTGGGTTTCTCCATGTTGGTCAGGCTGGTGTTGAACTACTGACCTCAGGTGATCCACCCGCATCGGCCTCCCAAAGTGCTGAAATTACAGGTGTGAGCCATCAAGCCCGGCCCTAACAGTTTTAAAATGTACTGCATTTTATTACATAAAAGTACAAGTAGTAAAGTAATATGCTCATTTATTTTAATATAGTTCTGAACATCATTCTTTGTCACTATAATAAAGTTATTGCTCTGAACATTTATCTTATACATTACTTAATAGAATTTTACTACAAAGAGCCTCTCCACTTGTATTTTCATTATGGATCTTACATTTTAATGTTCTTATTATTTTATAGAAAAGGTCATAATGTCCAAATAATTTGTTAAAACCTCTGATATCTCTGATGCAGAAGCAATTGATCACATGCTTTCTCACGTAAATAGAAATAACAGCATAATTTGAAATCTGTATTACATCATTATTCAGCTTTTAAAAAATTTAATTCAATGAAACAAATACACTTTCAATGGAATTACAATGCTTCCAAAAATCTACTCCTTTTAAAGTTACATAGAAATCATTTACCTAAAAACTGCTGCTGTGGATTAGTTTTTATACCCAATGCTCTGATTTAGTATAATGTCTGAAATATCAGGGCCTTAGTTATTCTACTCTAACTTCTCTGATATTTATATATAATCTATTTTGAATTAAATATTTTTTCATATTTACTGCATCTGCAAAATTATATTTTAGTATAAACTCTCTGGTGTTTTCTTTTTTTTTTTTTTTTGAGACAGAGTCTCGCTCTGTCACCAAGCTGGAGTGCACTGGCCAGATCTCAGCTCACTGCAAGCTCCGCTCCTGGGTTCACGCCATTCTCCTGCCTCAGCCTCCCGAGTAGCTGGGACTACAGGTGCCCGCCACCTCGCCCGGCTAGTTTTTTGTATTTTTTTAGTAGAGACGGGGTTTCACCGTGTTAGCCAGGATGGTCTCGATCTCCTGACCTTGTGATCCGCCCGCCTCGGCCTCCCAAAGTGCTGGGATTACAGGCTTGAGCCACCGCGCCCGGCCTGGTGTTTTCTAAGCTGTAGTTTCTGAAGGGAAAAAAAGTGTTTCTAAACTTAATACATTTGTAGGACTCATCTCCAATATAAATTCCCTGATGTTGAACAAAGCTTGAGCAACTGCTTTAGGGTTTTCCTTCAGTACAAAATGTGTGCAATAAAATCTGTGATACAAGTGAATGTACTTTATAACCCTCTTTATATTTGTAATGCTTGTCTTCACAAAATATACTCATTTTAAAGACATACTTTCTGAAAGTTTGACAGTAATTGCAATTTTAATGCTTTTATTAAAAGGAACCTTTTTATGTTGAGTTAGATGTGAGTAGGAATTAATGGGTTTTCCATTCCTTCTATTTGTACAGTTTTTCTCAAGGATACTAGCTTTTCTGTGAAATAAGGTTTAAGAACTGATTAAAAGTTTTGCCACATTCTTCACACTTGTAGGAGTTTTGCCAGTATGAATTATCCTACCTACAATGAAGTGTGGCAACCATATAAAGGCGTTGACACATTTTATATATTTCTAGGGTTTCACACTAGTATAATTATTGTTATGTATAGAGAAGTTGGAGGTTCTGGTAAAAGCACTGTCACATTTTTTAGCTTTGTAGATTTCCTCTTCAGTATGAATTATCGCCATGTCTCTTAAGAATTGAGAACTTAGGGCCGGGCGCTGTGGCTCAAGCCTGTAATCCCAGCACTTTGGGAGGCCGAGACGGGTGGATCACAAGGTCAGGAGATCGAGACCATCCTGGCTAACACGGTGAAACCCCGTCTCTACTAAAAAATACAAAAAACTAGCCGGGCGAGGTGGTGGGCGCCTGTAGTCCCAGCTACTCGGGAGGCTGAGGCAGGAGAATGGCGTAAACCCGGGAGGTAGAGCTTGCAGTGAGCTGAGATCCGGCCACTGCACTCTAGCCTGGGCGACAGAGCGAGACTCCGTCTCAAAAAAAAAAAAGAAAAAAGAATTGAGAACTTGTGGCCGGGCATCATGACTCACGCCAGTAATCCCAGTATTTCAGGAGGTCAAGGCGGGTGCATCTCCTAAGGACAGGAGTTCAAGACCAGCCTGGCAAACATGGTGAAATCACATCTCTACTAAAAATAAAAAAGTTAGGTGGGCATGTTGGAGGACACCTGTAATCCCAGTTACTCAGGAAGCTGAGGCAGGAGAATGGCTTAAATCCAGGAGGCTGAGATTGCAGTGAGCTGAGATCATGGCATTGTACTCCAGCGTGGGTGATGAGCATGAAACTTCATCTCAAAAAAAAAAAAAAAAATTGAAAACTTGTTATAGGCTTTGCCACATTCCTCAAACTTGTACGATTTTTGTCCAGTATGAATTATGTTTAAGAAGGGTTCAGAACTTCCTAAAAGCTTTGTCACATTCTTTGTATTTGTAGGGTTTATGTTTCATATAAATTCTCATATTTAGTAAAAGTTGATAGCTGGCTAAAGGCTTTCCCACATTCATCAAACTCACAGGGTTTCTCTCCAGTATGAATTATCTTATGTCTAGTAAGGGCAGAGGTGTCCTTAAAGGCTTTGTCGCATTTTCTTATTTGTTGGGTTTCTCTTCCACATGAATTATCTCATGTCTACTAAGGTGTGAGGATGAAATAAAGGCTTTGCCACATTTATCACACTTGTACAGTTTCCCTCCAATATGAATTTTCTTATGTATAAAAAGGATAGTGGGTTAAAAGCTTTGCCACATTCTTCACATTTATAGTTTCTCTCCAGTATGAGTTACTTTATGTGTAGTAAGGGTAGAGGAGCACTTAAAGCCTTTGCCACATTCTTCACATTTGTAGGGTTTCTCTCCAGTATGAATTCTCTTATGTCTAGTAAGGATAAAGGAGCGCTTAAAAGCCTTACCACATCGTTCACATTTGTAGGGTTTCTCTCCAGTATGAATTCTCTTATGTGCAGTAAGGTGTGAGGACGAGTTGAAGGCTTTGCCACATTCTTCACATTTATAGGGTTTCTCTCCAGTATGAATTCTCCTATGTGTAGTAAGGATAGAGAAGCACTTAAAGGCCTTGCCACATTCTTCACATTTGAAGGGTTGCTCTCCAGTATGAATTATCTTATGTGTAGTAAGGCAAGAGGAGTACTTAAAGGCTTCGCCACATTCTTCACATTTGTAGGGTTTTTCTCCAGTATGAATTCTCTTATGTGTAGTAAGGTGTGAGGACCAGTTGAAGGCTTTGCCACATTCTTCACATTTGTAGGGTTTCTCTCCAGTATGAATTATCTTATGTGTAGTAAGGGATGAGAAGTACTTAAAGGCTTTGCCACATTCTTCACACTTGTAGGGTTTCTCTCCAGTATGAATTCTTTTATGTGTAGTAAGGACAGAGGAGTGCTTAAAGGCCTTTCCACATTCTTCACATTTGTAGGGTTTCTCTCCACTATGAATTATCTTATGTGTAGTAAGGATAGAGGAGCGCTTAAAGGCCTTTCCACATTCTTCACATTTGTAGGGTTTCTCTCCACTATGAATTATCTTATGTGTAGTAAGGTTAGAGGAGCGCTTAAAGGCCTTGCCACATTCTTCACATTTGTAGGGTTTCTCTCCACTATGAATTATCTTATGTGCAGTAAGGTATGAAAACCGGCTAAAGGCTTTGCCACAGTCTTCACATTTGTACCGTCTCTCTCCACTATGAATTATCTTATGTGTAGTAAGGTGTGAGGACCAGTTGAAGGCTTTGCCACATTCTTCACATTTATAGGGTTTCTCTCCAGTATGAATTTTCTTATGTGTAGTAAGGGTTGAGGACTTGTTAAAAGTTTTGCCACATTCTATACATTTGAAAGGTTTTTTTCCAGTATGTCTTATCTTATGTCTGTTTGAATCTGAAAATTTACGAACAACTTTCACATATTTATCACACTGAAATATTTTGCTCTGGGTAGTTGTCAAATATTGGTTAAGTCCATTATAACCTCTTTTGTGCACCTTACACTCATCCACACCTTCACAGCCTTTTTTAAACTGTAAATTGTCATGTCCACATTTTTCATATCTTCTCAGTATCCCTTTATGGAAATAATCTTTTATGTTCTGCTCTGGCCAAAGGTCTTGGGTAAAATGAGAACACAAAACTGAAAGAAACAATAAAAACACATTACTTTGATTGCTAGACTCAGATAAATATAATTTACAAATCTAACCTATAAAGTTATACAAACTACCTAACCAAGATGACACAGCAAAATATCGCAAGCTGTAATTTCTTCCTGGACACGTAAATGTAACAAAAACATACTGCCCAAAATACATTTGTAAAAAATTTGTAAGTCAGTTAAGTGCATGAAGGGCCCCAGGCGAGCACAATGCAAAGAATCACATAGAAGATAAAGAAAAGCCTGGCCGGGCGCGGTGGCTCAAGCCTGTAATCCCAGCACTTTGGGAGGCCGAGACGGGCGGATCACAAGGTCAGGAGATCGAGACCACCCTGGCTAATACAGTGAAACCCCGTCTCTACTAAAGAATACAAAAAACTAGCCGGGCGACGAGGCGGGCGCCTGTAGTCCCAGCTACTTGGGAGGCGGAGGCAGGAGAATGGCGTAAACCCAGGAGGCGGAGCTTGCAGTGAGCTGAGATCCGGCCACCGCACTCCAGCCTGGGCTACAGAGCCAGACTCCGTCTCGGAAAAAAAAAAAAAAAGAAAAGAAAAAAAGAAAAGCCTGTTACTTATACCCAACACAGCTCTTCCTGCTCTCCAGTATAACATTATGCCTTTAAAAGTAAATTCCCCGTCAGATGCAGTGGCTCATGCCCGTAATCCCAGCACTTTGGGAGGCTGACACGGGTGGATCATGAGAAATTTGCCCCCATGACCGAAACATGTCCCACCAGGTCCCACATCCAACACTGAGGATTTATATTGCAGCATGAGGTTTGGACAACATGGACATCCAAACCATATTATAGACCAACTAGGCTTCACAGACACACACAAAACTCTCCAGTCAAAACCAAGATAATACACAATATTCCTATTTGCATCTAGTGTATTCTGTTAGGACACATACCAAGTTTTGTTAAATTAAAAATACTGACTGTGTGCCATGGCTCTTGGCTATAATCCTAATACTTTGGGAGATTGATTGGGGCCAAAAGTTTGAGACCAGCCTGGGCAACATAGTGAGATCCTAACACTACAAACAAGCAATTAGCCAGACATGGTAGTGCATGTCTACAGTCCTACCTACTCAAAATACTGAGGTGAAGAGGATCACTTGAGCCCCGGAGGCTGAGGCTACAGTGAGCCACAATTCTGCCACTGCACTGCAGCCTGGGTGACAGTAAGCTCTTGTCTCAAAAAACAACAACAACCAATTATTTTAAAAACACTAAAAGTATACACTGTGTTTTCTAACAAAAATTGAATGAAACTAGGAATTAAAAGCAAAAGTCAAACTGGAAAATTCAAAAATACATGAAAATGAAACACACTCTACAACATATTCTTGCTCAGGGGGCAAAAAATTTCATTTTTCAAAGATGTCAATACAACCTACAGTTAAAACTACAGTAACATGGCCAGGCGCAGTGACTAATGCCTGTAATCCCAGCACTTTGGGAGGCTGGGGTGGTGGATTACGAGGTCAGGAGATTGAGACCATCTGGCTAACACAGTGAAACCCCGTCTCTACTAAAAATACAAAGGCCGGGCGCAGTGGCTCAAGCCTGTAATCCCAGCACTTTGGGAGGCCGAGACGGGCGGATCATGAGGTCAGGAGATCGAGACCATCCTGGCTAACACGGTGAAAACCCCGTCTCTACTAAAAATACAAAAACTAGCCGGGCGAGGTGGCGACGCCTGTAGTCCCAGCTACTCGGGAGGCTGAGGCAGGAGAATGGCGTAAACCCGGGAGGCAGAGCTTGCAGTGAGCTGAGATCTGGCCACTGCACTCCAGTCCGGGCGACAGAGCGAGACTCCGCCTCAAAAAAAAAATTAAAAAAATAAATAAATAAAAATAAATAAATAAATAAATAAAAATACAAAAAATTAGCTGGGCATGGTGGCGGCGCCTGTAGTCCCAGCTACTTGGGAGGCTGAGGCAGGAGAGTGGCGTGAACCTGGGAGGCGGAGCTTGCTGTGAGCCAAGATTGCATCACTGCACTCCAGCCTGGTTGACAGAGCGAGACTCTGACTCAAAAAAAAAAAACAACCTACAGTAACATAAATGATGTGACACTGACACAAAGATAAACAGATGAAAGAACAGAATAGAGAGCTCAGAAATGAACCCTTCTTTATGATCAGATGATCTTCCACAAAGTTGCCATGCATACAAAATAGAGAGAAATAATCTCTTTTAAAAATGTTGAAAATATCAACACTGATAAAATAAAGTGTTTATTTCCTTGAATGATACAATAATATATTTTATTTTATTTTATTTTTGAGACGGAGTCTCGCTCTGTCACCCAGGCTGGAATGCAGTGGGGCAATCTCAGCTCACTGCAAGCTCCGCCTCCCGGGATCACACCATTCTCCTGTCTCAGCCTCCCGAGTAGCTGGGACTACAGGTGCCCACCACCATGCCCAGTTAATTTTTTGTATTTTTCGTAGAGACGGGGTTTCACCGTGTTAGCCAGGATGGTCTCGATCTCCTGACTTCATGATCCCCTGCCTCATCCTCCCAAAGTGCTGAGATTACAGGCATGAGCCACTGCAACCGGCCAATTACATATTTTAAATAAAATGCTTAAACATAAAAATACACAAAAGGGGCCGGGCGCGGTGGCTCAAGCCTGTAATCCCAGCACTTTGGGAGGCCGAGATGGGCGGATCACGAGGTCAGGAGTTCGAGACCATCCTGGCTAACACGGTGAAACCCCATCTCTACTAAAAAAATACAAAAAGCTAGCCGGGCGAGGTGGCTGGCGCCTGTAGTCCCAGCTACTCGGGAGGCTGAGGCAGGAGAATGGCGTAAACCCGGGAGGCGGAGCTTGCAGTGAGCTGAGATCCGGCCACTGCACTCCAGCTGGGCGACAGAGCAAGACTCTGTCTCAAAAAAAAAAAAAAAAAAAAAAAACACACAAAGGGAAAAAGCATTTGAAAGAACATACAAAATTACTAATTTGTAGAGAAATTAAAAAAAAAAAACACAATGACACACAAAATCAACTTACACCCATTAGGAGCAATGAAAATAAAACTGATGTTGATTGCTGGTGGAAAACAAAGACACAGGTATTATTTTAAAATGTTATAAATGTTCCTCATGTATAAATCTATATCCAAAATATGTAACACAGGCCATATGCAGTGTCTCAAGCCTGTAATCCTAGCAGTTTGGGAGGTTGAGGTGGTCAGATAACCTGAAGTCAGGAGTTTGAGACCAGCCTGGCCAACATGGTGAAATACCATTTCTACTAAAAATAAAAGATTAGCCTGGCAATGTGACATGCACCTGTAATCCCAGCTACTTGGGAGGCTGAGGTAGGAGAATCACTTGAACCCAAAAGGCAGAGGTTGCAGTGAGCCGAGATCGCACCACTCTACTTTAGCCTGGGCAACAGAGTGAGACTCCGTCTCAAAAAAAGGAAAACAACAAAAAAACAAAATATGCAACACAAAACCTGGAAGATATAATTGAAAATCCATGTTTATTGTACCAGTATTCACAAAAGCAACCCAGATGTCTCTTGATTTATAAACACATCAAAAAATGTAACATATACATATGATGAAGTATTATTCCACCTTAGAAAAAACAATATTCTCAATTTTAAGATGAACTTTGAGAATATTATGTCACCTGAATTAATCCAGTGACAGAATTATGGATACTGTATGATTCCATGTATATGAGATATCTTAAGTAGTCAAAATCATAAAATCAGAAAGTGGAAGGTATGTCTATTAAGGCCTGGAGAGAGGGTAAAATGAGCAGTTAGTACTTAATGGTCAATGACTTTTAGTTTTACAAGGTGTAAAGTTTCTAGAAGTCTTTTGTATACAATGTGAATATACTTAACATGCCTGAAATGAACAGCTGTTTTTTTGAGACAGGGTCTCACTCTGTCACCGAAGCTGGAGTGTAGTGGTACAATTTTGACTTCCCCTCAATCTCCCAAGTAGCTGGGACCACAGCTGCACACCGCCATACCTGGCTATTATTTTTTTTTTTTTTAGAGAGAGGGGTCACCATATGTTGCCCTGGCTGATCTCAAACTGTTGGGCTCCAGGGATCCTCCAGTCTTGGCCTCCCAAAATCCTGGGATTACAAATAAGAGCCTCCACCTAGCCTGGCCCTGAAATGCACACTTCAATAGATTTAAGATGGTAAATTTTATGTTATGTGTTTTAAGACTATTTTTTTAAAGAAAAACTGAAAAAAAAAAAACCCACCAGAATTATATATCTTTTCGAAAATTACTTTCAAATCATAGAAGTGTTTCTTTCACAAAAGCAAATATATAGTCATCATTAAACACATGGTGAAAATAAGACTATCTTGATGACTAGTCACTTAGACAAGATAAAACTACCACCAAAAATCAGCTAAGAAAGAATACAGCATGAGCCATACTAAAATTAGGGTAATATTTATAGATAAATACACATACATATGTAATCTGATTGTGATAGATATGCATAATTTATTATCTTAAATTGACTTAAAATGTACAAAAAGAATTGCAAATTCTCTAAAATTGTAATACATAAATAAACCCAAAACACCCAATAAACTAATGTTAAGAAACCTACACTGAGGCCAGGTGCAGTGGGTCACATCTGTAATCCCAGCACTTTGGGAGACCAAAGCATACAAATCCCGAGGTCAGCAGTTCCACACCAGGTTAGCCAATATGGTGAAACCCCATCTTTGCTAAAAATACAAAAATTAGCTGAGCGTGGTGGCACATGCCTGTAGTCCCAGCGTCTCAGGAGGTCAAGGCAGAAGAATCACTTGAACCCCAGAGGGGTTCAAAACTTCAAAACAATAAGAGAAATGTTTACTCATAAAATCTTGTATTCAACATTGATGTATAATTTTAAAAAATTGCAGGCCGGGTGCGGTGGCTCAAGCCTGTAATCCCAGCACTTTGGGAGGCCGAGACGGGCAGAACACGAGGTCAGGAGATCGAGACCATCCTGGCTAACATGATGAAACCCCGTCTCTACTAAAAAATACAAAAAATTAGCCGGGCGAGGTGGCGGGCGCCTGTAGTCCCAGCTACTCGGGAGGCTGAGGCAGGAGAATGGTGTGAACCCGGGAGGCGGAGCTTGCAGTGAGCTGAGATCCGGCCACTGCACTCCAGCCTGGGCGACACAGTGAGACTCTGTCTCAAAAAAAAAAAAAATTGTCAGGCCAGGCACAGTGGCTCACAACTGTTATCTCAACACTTTGGGAGGCCAAGATGAGCAGATCACCTGAGGTCAGGAGTTCAAGACCAGCCTGGCCAACGTGGTGAAGCCCCATCTCTACTAAAAATACAAAAATTAGGGGATGGTGACACATGTCTGTAATCCCAGCTACCTGGGAGACTGAAGTATGAGAATAGTTTGAACCCAGGAAGTGGAAGTCGCAGTGAGCCAAGATCATACCACTGCACTCCAGCCTGGGTGACAGAGCGTGACTCCATCTCAAAAAAAAAAAAATTTCTAGATAATTGCAATATTTAACTATTAGTATGTACTCACTAAATGCAAGTATTCTGAATCATTGGCATTCACTGTGTGGCCGTAAAATTTCAGAGAATATACAGTATAATTATAAATAGGAGATTCTAATGAGAAAATAAATTAGCATTTAAAAGAAACTAGTTACTTTTAATGTTTTCAATATATGGTATTCTTACACAAAATGAAACGCTGTAATCCAACTTTAGAAACAAAGAGTAGCCTTACATTGTTAAATTAAAAAATATATATTTTCCAGAGTAGTGTTAGACCCTCTGATATGTAAAACAAATATTAGGAAATAAACTATTTTATTATGGAGATATAGGCTGAAAAAAGTAGATGAACATCCTATAATTCCTTTTTGCCTGCAGCAAACTTAAATTTATAAATAACTATTTTAGTAACTATGGGTGCCTACTAATTATGCAATTTACTTCAGGCATACCATGCAAATTCTAGCATATTGTCTTAAATATCTGAATCTAAAATTACAAATAAATCTGACAGAGAAAATAGAAAGTAAAAACATACAGGGAGAGTGACATCAGTGAGATGAAAAGATTAAAAGTGCTGTATTTTCATATTCCCTTATGGCAAAACAATGTCAGCCATCTCTGACAAAAATACTTTTACGAGAGAACCAGGATTATGACTCACACCTGTAATGATAGCTCCATGGTACATTAAGGTTGGAGAACTGCTTCAGGCCAGGATTTTGAGACCAGCCTGGGTCTCAAAGACCAGATCAAAGATGTAGCAAGATGCCATCTCCAAAATAAGTGCCTCTGAGGGAGATTTGAGAGCCAGGGAGGGAGTTGTGAAATGCTGTTAAAGCTTAAGATTGAGAAGTGTTCTATTCAGAAGGCAGGCCCTCATTCAGGTGGGAAACTACAGGACCCTAGTTCATGGCTACAGACCAGGATAGGATTCAGCCAACTTCGTCCCACTGAGAATTCTGAACTTACTCTGTAACCACCCCAAACTCCCAGCCACAGTCTGGCAGAGGTCCTGCCATTCCAGAGACCTAGAAGAAGACACCCATTTACAGCAATGTAGGCAGGCCTGCAGACCTTGGCCTTTACTGGGGTTCCTGAAGTGGTTTCTGACTCAGTTTCAGTTACTTGAGCCACAGTTTATGGTCAGTTCTGCCTACACAGAAACCCACACAACTGGGCTAGAAGGGGTGCCTCATGCCTGTAATTCCAGTACTTTCAGAGGCCAAGGCAGGCAGATCATCTGAGGTCAGGAGTTTGAGACCAGCCTTGCCAACATGGTGAAACCCGGTCTCTACCAAAAAAATACAAAAAATTAGCTGGGTGTTGTGGCGAGCACCAGTAATCCCAGCTACACAGCAGGCTGAGGCAGGAGAACCGCTTGAACCTGGGAGGCAAAGGTTGCAGTGAGCCGAAATCATGCCATTGGACTTTAGCCTGGGCAACAAGAGTGAAACCCAACCCCATTTTGGGGGGCGGGGGAAGAAAGAAAAGAAAAGAAAAGAAAAGAAAAGAAAAGAAAGAAAAGAATCCATTGCAACTGAAGAAAAATACGTAAAAGTTGCTGTTTGTGGATCATACCTCTTATATTTAAAAAAAACATAAACAGTACATTAAAACTTACCTAAACTAACAAATACACTGAGTAAATTAGCAAAATATAAAATTAACACACAAGTGTATGTATGGTTTCATATGCTTAAAACAATCTGATAAAATAGAGGAAGAAAAAATCTTATTTAATATAGCATTAAATAATAAATTTCTGAGAAAAAAATTAGCCAAGAAGGTAAGAAAATGTTTACAACAAAAAAAGAAAAAATGAGAAGATCCAAATACATTTTAAAGTATTTTATGTCTAGAGACTGAAAATCTTATTAAAGCGTCATATTATCCAAAGTGATCTATAGATTTCATAAACTTCCTGTCAAAATTGCAGTGGTTTTTTTTTTTACAGTAATGGAAAATACAATTCTAAAATTTACATCAAACTAAAATAAACTCTGAATAGCCAAAACAATCTTGAAAAAAAAGAACAAAGCAGAAGGATATCATCTTATAATTTCAAATTACATTTTAAAACTATGTAGTAATAAAAATAGAAAGGACTAAGCAGAAAAAAAAAAAAAAGTTCAACAGAAACTACTACTTTCACACATTTCAGACCTGATGCAAAAAGAGAAATAATTCTCAAAATCATGAGGATATGTATGTGTCCCCAAAACAACGAAAAAGCAGCCAGATTGTGCAGTCTTTTACATGCCATGAAGAGGACTTTGGCTCTCACTGTGAACTTGAAGGGAGCTCACTGAAAGAAAAGTAGAATTTTTACAGAATTTAAAAGCATAAGCAGAAGATGCCCCTTTAAAAGAGCAAAATTTTAAAAAAGAATAAAAAAAAAAAACAAAAACAGCTGACCAGGAACTATTTCCTTTGGAACACAGCTTCCCAAATCACACTTTAAGGACTGGCTTTCTCTTTGACCTCAGGACCTCTTATCTGTGTCATCCGTTGTATTCATTTTCACTCGCACCTACCTGGGGGGTTGGTTACCATGTCATGTTTCTTCATAGTCAAAGGTTTTTCTCCTTGCTCCAGACAGGTGATGAGGTCTGGCTTAGAGACCACAATACCTGTTTTATTAAAAACAAGTAACATGAATCTTGCTCATATTCTCCACTTGCAAGCTAGTAATGTGGTCAGCAAAGACAATGTAATAAAATATTCTAGTAAATTAATACCAAAATACAAATTTATAACAGAAATTTCTAAATATTTAGAAAATACTTTCAATTTGCCGGGTGCAGTGGCTCACGCCTGTAATCCCAGCACTTTGGGAGGCCGAGGGGGTGAATCACGAGGTCAGGAGTTCGAGACCAGCCTGGCCAGCATGGTGAATCCCCATCTCTACTAAAACTACAAAAATTAGCTGTGCATGGTGATGTGCGCTTGTAGTCCCAGATACTCGGGAGGCTGAGGCAGAACTGCTTGAACCTGGGAGGTGGATGTTGCAGTAACCCGAGATCACACCACTGCACTCCAGCCTGGGTGACAGAGCAAGACTCCGTCTCAAAAACAAAAAACATAAAGAAAGAAAGAAAATAACTTTCAATTTGTAGGTTTCTTAATTTTCCTGCCTGGCACTACTGAATCAAAAATTGGTGGTGGTAATTAGGTTTTCAGGTGGAAGCTACAATATTTTATGCCACTAAATTTCTGGAATTACCACTAATTTGGAGTGAAGATTACAGCTTGGATATGAAATATGGAAAGAAATATGGAAAGCTTGGATTAAGATGAAACATCTTGAAGAAATTTTTTTTCTTTTCTTTTTTTTTTCCTCGAGACGAAATCTTGCTCTGTTGCCCAGGCTGGAGTGCAACGGCATGATTTCAACTCACTGCAACCTCTGCCTCCTGGGTTCAAGCTTTCTCCTGCCTCACCCTCCTGAGTAGCTGGGATTATAGCCGCGTGCCACCATGCCTGGCTAATTTCTTCTACTTTGAGTAGAGATGGGGTTTCACCATGTTGGCCAGGCTGGTCTTGAACTCCTGGCCTCAGGTAATCCCCTCACCTCAGCCTCCCAAAGTGCTGGGATTACAGGCAAGAGGCACCAAAGAGTTTCTTTTCTAAATGACCAAATTCTGAAGATTTTCTTGAAAAAGTGGATCTGAAACTCTTTTATAAAAGAACACATTACTAAAAAAATTCTACAAAAAAGAGAAATAAAACCTTTTGTGTATATTATGAATAATGTATTAAAGTTTTTCTCACCAAGGAAGACCAGGTTTCTGTAGTTCTCTAACATCACATTCCTATATAAATTCCGCTGTGCAATGTCCAGGCAATGCCACTCCTCCAGAGAGAATTCTATGGCCACGTCTCTAAATTGCAACGGCCCCTGAAACACACACATACGTTTTTACCAAGTGGTCATGGGCGGAATTTTTAATTTGACTTAAGGTGAAATGAGAGAGTAAAGACAAATGGTTCTGACTTATAGGACTAAAATTATCCAATAAAATAACTTTCAAAACAGAAATATTATCTAATGTATTCTCTGAGAAAAAGAACAGCATAAGATCCATAACATCAGTTCATATATTTTTCTAGATGGTAAAGTGTAAAATTAAGGAACACAAACATGTACATTTTTGAGTGCTATGTTTACACCATATGGAATGAGTTGTGAATATTCAGATGAAAAAGATATGTTGAGTTAGAAGGCACCTTTCAAATTTAAATATATACAATAAGTTGAAGACCTTATTGTGCAGGGGTTTTTTTCCAGAAGATCTGGAATAAAGTCTGATTTTTTGAATTTCTAACAAGCTCACCAATAATGTCAATGTTTTTGGCCCAAGAAGGATATTTTGTCAAACATCCAGTAAGTGGAAGAGCCTGTGTTTTTCTCAGTTTTTCTGGCCTGTAACAAAGATAAGATATATTTTCCAAAGAAAAATATATAGACAAAATTAAGAAAAAAGGACAACTGCCAGATTAAATGTGATGGTTTATTCACATGAGCTGCATAAATATACTTAATAATGAAGAGAAAAATAATCAGCTATATAGTGAAAAAAATCTGTCAGAGCCATTTAAGCAAGTGAATCATTAACCATTAACTGCACTAGGAGAAATTTTTATGATGTGCTAATGCACAGAGAAGAACACAGCATCACTACTGAAATATTCCTCTTTCAAAAAAGTAAATAAAATCTGATTTAATCATAAAGAATCATCAGTTTTACGCAAACCTCAAAATACAGATAACTCCTATGTTCTGTAATTTTTAGTAGTAATTTTAAGTAGACTTCATTTAGCACCCTAGAGAGCAGGTATCTCCTAATAAGTTTTTTTCAGAACTTTCTGGGTAATAAATGCCATTCCATTTTAAATGAGCAAATTTTTTTTTTTTTTTTTTTTTTTTGAGGTGAAATCTCACTCTTGTCCCCCAGGCTGGAGTGCAATGGTGTGATCTTGGCTCAATGCAACCTCCACCTCCTCACCTCCTGGGTTCAAGCGGGTCTCCTGCCTCAGCCTCCTGAGTAGCTGGGATTACAGGCGTCTGCCACCATGCCCAGCTAATTTTTGTATTTTTAGTAGAGACAGGGTTCCACCATGTTAGCCAGGCTGGTCTCGATCTCCTGACCTCAGGTGATCTGCCCACCTTGACCTTCCAAGGTGCTGGAATTACAGGCATGAGCTACCACGCCCAACCTAAATAAGCAATTTTTTTTTTTTTGAGAAGGAGTCTTGCTCTGCTACCCAGGCTGGAGTGCAGTGGCCCGACCTTGGCTCACTGCAACCTCCACCTCCCAGGTTCAAGCTATTCTGCTGCCTCAGCATCCTGAGTAGCTGGGATTACAGGCGCCCACCGCCATACCTGGCTAACTTTTTCTATTTTTAGTAGAGATGGGGTTTCACCGTGTTAGCCAGGTTGGTCTCAATCTCCTGACCTGGTGATCCATCTACCTTGGCCTCCCAAAATGCTGGGATTACAGGCGTGAGCCACTGCCCCCGGCCAATAAGCAATTTCTTAATCCTGTTCCGCATACAGCTGATGGCACACACAAATAGAGCCTCAACATTACATGTTCTCTGTCTTTACTAAGGACCACAGTTTTCCCCAATAGAAATCTTGAATATCCACATCTTTCCATGTTCAACAGCCACAAAGGGAACATTTTTAATACTGCAGATCATAAATTCTTGAGAAATCTGCATGGCATATGAGAAATTATGATTTAGAGAATGAAGAAAACGCTCTGGGAAACAGCAAATAAATATTTTTCAGACACCTTTGACTCTTATAAGAATTTTAAGAAGCACTTAAACCAAACTCCTTAGGGAGGAAAAACACAAGTAGAGAAGTAAAGGGTTGAAAGTACTAAACGCATGGCAGTCCAGGAGGCAGAGTGGGAGTGGACACAGCTTTTCGGCTGAGGCATATTTACCTGAAGAAAAAGCCTTTTTTTTTTTTTTTTTCCTATCTCCTCCTTCACTGGAATTCCTTCTCAGATGAGATTCTGTGGACTAATTACACCTGCATCTGGAGAATATGTCTTTAAAAGTGTCAGTACCACATGTTTACCTGCTAGCATGACATCAACTGGCAGAAAAAGACAGAAAAAGTCCACCCATTTCTGTCCTTTAAAACAGAAGAGGTTCAGAAACAATGAGCTGCTCCATAAAGATGAAAATAGAAGTTTCTCCTTTCCTGTCCTCAGGTGCCCTCCCCTGCCACAGACATCACCCATTTCTGCTACAGTAATGGAAAAATGTGCCACACTGACGTGTCCTTATCAAACCCAAACAGAACAGGCCCTGCAGCCACCCTTTAGTGCAAAGGTGGAACTTAATTCTCATGAATGCATTTTGCAGCCTTCATATCTGATTCAGGCCTCACCTTACAGTCACATGAGGCCCTTTATTAAAACAACATGGATGCTTCCACCCACAACAATAAACAAACTGTGGGGAGGGCATAAGAGATTTCTGCAAATTGGCCATGTGATCCTAATGAGAAGTCTGGGCTGATAACCACTAAGCTAAGTATTGCCTCTCAAGCTTTAACGAGCTTGTAATTCACTTGGTAATTTCAGTGCCACTTTATGTATTGTGACTCTGGAGGTTTGAAAAGGGTCCATGAATGGGTGTTTAAACAAGCCCCCGTCAATGCTGATGTTGCTCCCCATTGACTCATTATTACCATTAGTCAGAGAAGCATGCACAGCACAGGGTCCCTTACACTCAGCACTTGTCACAACTAAATACTTGTACAAACAAGGACAACCCATCTCCATCCTAAAGTTTTATATTCTTTGCTGGCTCTTTAAAGTTTACAAGAGGAAACAGAAGGCAGAAATGTCTGAAAAAGTCTGTATTTAAAAAACAATATATACCCATGTGCTGATGCAATGTTTATTAAGCAGGTACTATGTGCTCAAGAGTGTGATGCAAAGCACTGTGCTGGGCGTAACACATTATGTGATTTAATTCTTATAACACCCTGGGAGCTGGTACTAAGGATTTAACAATTTTCAAGATTTAGGTAAAAGGCCCAGCATTTTTATTTCTTCTTCTGTTTCTCTGTCATCAATTTTTTAAAAATTGTACAGAATAAAAGCTAAATATAGACAGATGAAAGAGAGATAGAAAGAGGTTAATGTAGTTTAGACAAAGTTTTATTCTGTTTATATTTACTTTTTTGTGACTTATGGAGCAACTACTGGATCTGCAGGAATAGAAAACAAGTTTCTAAATACAATGTCTCTGCAAGCATTGGTTTTAATAGAACATTTAAAAACTAGGACCCTAAAATACATACTTTATTTATCCCATTTATCTGCTTTGCGGTTTCAGGAAATTGTGACCACCGGCTCTAGAAAGGCAGCAAGATTCACCAGCCAAAACTCTGATCTCTTCTAATCAGTTATCTGAGGCAAGACCTCCAAAAAGGGTGAATCTGAACAGGTCTGGAGCAGGGTGAGGACCCTATGTAAAATTCTGCTCTCTATGCCACTGCGGTACTACCAGTTTTGCTTTTTCTAAGCTTACCTAAAAAAAACCCCTTAAATCCCAGAATTTCTGTAATTTTAATATTTTCTAGCTTAGAAAACCTATGAACTTTATACTATTTTATACTACATTCTAATACGCAATTTAAACAAATCCTTTAAGGTTTTCTAGGGTAATTTTTTTTTTTTTTTTGAGACAGAGTCTCGCTCTGTCATCCAGGCTGGAGTGCAGTGGCGCGATCTCGGCTCACTGCAAGCTCCGCCTCCCGGGTTCCCGCCATTCTCCTGCCTCAGCCTCCCAAGTAGCTGGGACTACAGGCGCCGCCACCTCGCCCGGCTAGTTTTTTTTTTTTTGTATTTTTTAGTAGAGACGGGGTTTCACCCTGTTAGCCAGGATGGTCTCGATCTCCTGATCTCGTGATCCGCCCGTCTTGACCTCCCAAAGTGCTGGGACTACAGGCTTGAGCCACTGCGCCCGGCCTTTTTTTTTTTTTTTGAGATGTAGTCTCACTTTGTCACACAGGCTGGTGTGCAGCAGTGCCTTCTTGGTTCACTACAACCTCTGCCTCCAGGGTTCAAGTGATTCTTCTCCCTCAGCCTCCCAAGTAGCTGTGACTACAGATGCGTGCCACCACACTTGGCTAATTTTTTTTTTTTTTTTTTTTGAGACGGAGTCTTGCTCTGTCGCCCAGGCTGGAGTGCAGTGGCCGCGATCTCAGCTCACTGCAAGCTCCGCCTCCCGGGTTCACGCCATTCTCCTGCCTCAGCCTCCCGAGTAGCTGGGACTACAGGCGCCGCCACCTCGCCTGGCTAGTTTT